>NC_056565.1:39892951-40178368 GCF_013358625.1 Macadamia integrifolia
TTTTTTTTTTCTCTCCTTGCGCAGGAACCCTTCCACAATTTTTCTTGCTTCTAATTTGATTTGAAAATACCCTCCATGCCCTTAGTGCTTTAAGTGTGTGAAAAGCAGGAAATCTTCAACAAAATTCTCTAAACAAAAACAACCATGAGATTCGAACTTGAGACCTCTTGGTGAGCAAGGGAATTTTGTACACCATAGCTCACCAACTACGCTAGGTAGTTGTTGTTACCAAAAATGAATCTTCAATCACTTAAGGATGTGGTCCATCGATCCTTGTTGGCATTTGGAATATTCTTTGTACCTCTGGGACAACTGCAAATGGGCTAGTTCTGCATCTCGGTTTAGTTCTAATCCATTATTCTTTTTTTGGCCCGAAAAGAATAATCATTTGTACGGGTGACCAAACGAATGTGTACTTTTAATTGAACACATCCATCTTGCTCAGAATTTCGTCCTCTTTGCAACCATGAAAAGAAATAGGACATCTTTACGTGTAAAATTGAAGATATAGTGCCCGATAGTCCTTAAGGCCTTAAAAATATAAAACCTGCAAAAAGAGAGTAAAACCCAAGGTAGCTCCATTCTAAATATGTAAAATGCATGTTTTACTACCCTAGATTTCACATATAAATGTGCTCATCAGACACCTTCTCTCCCATGTGGGGATTTCCAAAGTTTCAGGTCTAGGAGTGTTTCTGAGTTATTTGGGTAGGTAGGGGATGAATCTTAGGGTGTTTGTGATAGGTAGGGGACTTTTCCAGGTTTCCAGCTAGACTGTCCGTGTGTGCAGTGTATGTGCACTAAAGCGTGATTTTTCGGGGATGATCACGGGGGATTTGCTAGTCCAATTTTGACATGTCATATATTGTCAGAATCATGTTTCCAAGCACTATCCATTTTTATGGTCATCTTGACCAGATTCCTTCATATATAGAAAGTCAAAATTAGACCTTCCTCTCTCCCGCGCAGGGATTTTCAGGCTTTAGGGTAGGGGAATGTTTCCATTAGCATCTCTATTGGTCGGAAGCCGAAAGTCACATCCAAGATCCATATTTCATCATAGCCGGAGGAGGGTGACAAAATTAGGTGTCTACAGAATGCCCCTCTTTGGCCGAGGCCTATGCCAACGGCCAAAGGGCAAAGAAAAGAACGACCACATTTTGTCACCTAGAGCATGTACTGCCGTCATCTTGCTTAGTTATGACGTAGTTGAAAAATGCAACAGATAATATCTCCTAACTACTTTATTGTTGTGGACTTGCCTGGGGCTGCCAATTGTAGAAAGGAATTCACTGCTCTTCCAATCCTGTAAAAGGTTAGTACTTTGATCTTTGACTTTCCTTAGTTGGGATTCATATGTGCTAGTTCAGGGAATATGGTCTCCATGCTGGGTCCTTTGACCCAATCTGGACTATCTGGGACCGATGGTTACAAGAGAGAAATTCTCTATTCTTCCAATCTTGTAATAGGTGAAACAATTGATTCTTTGATTTTCCTTAGCTGGGCCTCACATGTGCCAGTTCAGGGAATTTTGGTCTCTAGGCTAGTTCTTGCGTACTAACCTAGACTATATGGTCTTCCAGGTGGTTTTTTCGAACAAGGCTGGGCTATCTGGTCTTGTCAATTACAGGAAAGAAATTCGCTACTCTTTTTACCCTGTAAAAGACATTAACAATTGATTCTTGATTTTTGGTTCTTAAAATTTTGCTTTTTGCTTTTGATTTGGAATTTGATTTGACTTCTGATGCTTGATTTGGAATCTTTTGATTCAGAATAAATTTTTTTTTTATTTTTGTTTATTTATTTTTTTATTAAATGGTTCCCCTTCCCTATTCATTCTTTATTCTAGTTTTTCTAAGTGAAGTGAGTTTCTGAAGCCCTCTAGTTTTTCTTGAAATTTTCCTTTTTTTCCTTGAAGTTCTTGAGGATTCTTCATATTGTTCTTGAAGGAGGATTCATTTGGAGAATTTGATATTCTTATGGGCTTTTATGCAATTTGGGAAGCTTTCTGGGGCTTCCTGTAATTTTAAAAAGTTCATAGGGCTCCTTATAATTTAAAAAAAACTTGGGGCTTTTTGCAGTTTCTAAAAATATGGTTGATAGGAGGAAGAGGAAGACTCTGGGAGAGGTCCAGCTCGAGAGTTGCAGTAGTCCTTCCCATAGGGACGAGGGCTTGGTCGACTGGTATTCCGAGCAGACTCTTCACAACAGTCGAAATCACATCTGCAACTCCATATGGGGTTCATGAGTAAGTCTTTACATTGTGTTCATTTTTTGATTATTTTTTATTTTTGTCTTGTTTTTCTTTTCTATTGCTTTTAATTTTTGTTGTCTTTTTTGCTTTTATGCATTCTTTATTTATTTTTTTATGCATCCTTTACTTCTATTAGCATAAGGGGAAGGAACCACCTACATTGGCCTCATATGGCCACCTGAACATGGTTCAGTCATGGCACAGGATGCTCCCTCGTAGAGTGAAGGAGATGATTGATGCATCCTACCTGTGTTGGCTAGCTGTTGTAGGGACTCAGAAGTTAATTCCAGCATTAGTGGGGGCCCTGATGGAGCGGTGGTGGCTGAGTACTCATTCTTTCCATCTTCCTATTGGCGAGATGACCATTATGCCCCTGTGCTTCTATGCCTTGACAGGCATTCCATTTGGGGGTAGATCCATGACCCTAATTGTAGGATGTTTGACTGCCAGGGAGTTTGCAGATCTGATCGGTATCACCATTAAAGCCGGCCAGACATGCATCCACCAAGGGGAGATTAGTGCCCGATTGTAGAAAGTCAGCCTGGGGGAGAATCCAGGAAATATGTCTCAGATATCATGTTCCTTCCTGCTATTTGCGGTGGGTCAGTGCCTCTTCAGTGACCGCCGAAGGGGAGTAGATATCCACTAGGTGTACTTCCTCAGAGATTTTCACACAGTAGATTTATGGGACTGGGGTGGGGCCGCCTATGCATATCTCCTGCGGTCCCTGGATCTACTGTCTTATGGAGATAGGGGCCTCATGGGGGCAGGCTATATTATCCAGGTAACTTTCCTTCTCATATCTATTTCCGTTCAGTCATTTGGTCTGCACCTCCTTACTTTGATTTCTTGAAACAGCCTTGGTGTTTTGAGCACCTGGGGACCATAGCCCCTAAACTGAGGGATCCTGAGACATTCTTCTTCACCCAGGCCACAAAGTGGGGAGATAATCAGGTGGTCCAGGCCCGACGCCATCCTCCAGGGACCACTGCTCGTTCTCTTTTAAACGATCTTTCTGAGGTATGCCATGTCTGACACTGAAACTCCTTTTTCCTTATGCTTGTTCTTTACTTTTCCTTGGTTTTGTAAGTTACTTGGAGCCCATTCAATGACATCATATTTTTGGATTCTGAAAGAGTTGCCTTGGCTCAACAATTATCCGAGAACCGAGTCATTTTTCAGGGTATGTGGGGCCATGCCTGGTATTTGGGAGAGAGAGTAATACCTTAATGGTCAGACATTGACCCATGCCCCTCTCCCGGTCTTCCTTAACCTTCCATGCATTGTCCAAAGATCATCCCAGTAGACGAGCTGAGGCGCTTGGCTAACGGAGTATGGGAGGACTCCTTTCTTAATCTGGATAGGGACTATGGAGCCTTCCTGGAGGAGGAGACAGTGTGCACCCCTATCGGTTCCGATGGTCTAGTGGTATGTTGCCCTTTCTTAAGTATTTCCTATAGATTCTTTCTTGTTTTGGTCTTAATTGATGTTCTTCCAGGGGAGAGTGAGACATGTAGATCCTTCTGCTATTCGGTAGCATGCCAGTGCCATTGATCCTTCACAAACAGGCCCTCTACCAGTGTCGAAAAGTCTCTCAGGGTTGCTAACATCCCCTTTTGTGGTTTCCTTGCTTGGACCTATCCCAACGCAGCCAACCCCAGCCTCCATCATCTTCTAGAGCCGAACAAAGATGTCAATGCTTCCCTTGGGCTGCCTATTCCTTATGATTATGTGAGTATCTGATCATTTTTCAATTAACTCTTGATTTCCTCTAGCTGATATGCTCTTTCTTAGGTGTCCCCAGAGGTCTATGCTGAGATTAGGAGGATGCACTATGGCCTGTGTGAGGTGATAGTTGCTATGGATCGGGAGATTACACGATAGGGTGCACTGATTCAGGACCTGACCTAGAGGCTGGAATAGGTTAGACTAGCATCTACAGATTCCTCAGTGCTTCATGAGGATCGTTCAGAGTACGTCTCAGGTGATGGCTTTTGACTTATAAGGATTTGTTCTTGCATTTACTGAAAAGACAAACACATGGATATTTTCTTTCTTTTTTCTTTTTCCCTCCCCTTGTTTGTTCATCATTTATTTCAGCATCTTATGAAAACTTACTTTTGGCACAAAGAAAATCTTTCTTTTTTTTTTCTTTTTGTTTGTTTGTAATGTTTAGGCACAATCGGTTCCATAACTCAAGTCATAATTAGAATAATCGGGATGACATGAAAATCCAAATACTTCCTCATTCCATTACCAAGTGAATTACAAGAAAAGGGGGACAATTTTCCTACCACAGGTGGGATAGGTGAGTAATAAGGTGGGGAGACAATTCATGAGGTGGATGAAAGTTCACTAACTCTTCTGGGTCTGTCCCCTCGAGCCCATATTTTTGGCTGATGTACATAGACAAATAGAAGGATGTGTGAGTCAATCCCATCAATCTGACATAGTGTGGACAGGGGTCTTCATCAAAAAATCTTCTTGTGGCTTCCCTGGGAACCTCCATGTGATATCCTGCATAGTCCTTTCTTGCAGGTATTTTTCCCAATCGGTGATAGGGTCGAATTCTGAAACTTCTCTCTTATCTCCGTAGCAAAAAACTCCGAGTCGGCTTCCCTTTAATGGCTTGGCGAGCTTCATGTCCTTGAGGAGCCAAATCTAAAAAATAGCAGGACTCCTCTGATAATGATCTAGTCCGAATCTATGGCCATAGATCACGTCATCAAATCCCTTGAATATTTCTGCAAGAACCGTAGGGACGATGTCACCTCCCTTCTTCAAATGTTTTACTACCTCATTCAGAACAGATGGTGCACCATGCCCGGGAGTGTAGAGAATATAAAGAGCAATTATGCAGATTAAATAAGCATTCTGGATCTCTGTTGATGGATTCCACCCATTGGTAGATATTGGATGAAGATTTGAGCCACCTTCAAATTGTTGATCTTCCCATACTTGAAAAACTGCTTCACTTCTTCTTCTTTCCATCTAAAGAAATCCTAAATTTTCTCTAAGCAATCTTTACTCAAAGAGGGTTGGAACAAACTGCCTTTGGGTGGAGATAACATACAAACCCAGAATTTCTCATTCCTGACTTCAGCCATTTATGCCTGCAAGGTCTCCACGGGATGGACCCAGGCCTATTCGGGTATTTCCATGTTGGGTGGATCCATGCTTACTAGGCTGTAATCACCTTGCAGTAAACAATCTTGAAGAGATGACAGAGGTGATTCTAGACTTAGGTGAATCAATTGATTACCTTGACGTGTCCAAAGGGACCGCGGAGAATACTTGAGGTGTGGAATTGTGCCTGAAACAAAAGTGGCTTATTTTAGGATTCTTGAATTCCCAACCCCTTGTTCACCCTTTCACTAGATTAATCAACCAATTATCCATCCAAAGTTTGCCCACTTAATGATAGGGGTGGGTAGGGTTCGATGCCCCTGGTCCACCTAATGTTATAAGTGGGAGATTCATACAAATGGCTTGCAGAGAAGGTTCCCACAAAACATTCCATGTAGTAAAGTCATGCTTTCCTCATTCTTTTTCACACTCGGTGTCCTTCCTCCTGATTTTCTCAGGACTTCTTGGGACTTCTCGGGATTTGATGTGACTCTGATGGGATTGCCCTTGAGTCACGTATTTGGATTGTTTCCTTAAGGAGGGGCACCTTTTATCCAAAACCCACTTAGAAAAGCAATTCTTTACGATGGGAATATAATATAGGAATATTCTTTTTCAAGACTGTAAATAAGTTCTACAGTTAGCTTGTGGTGCTCCTAGCTTCTTCATCTATTTTCTACAGGAAACGAGCATGCGGTGAATGCAATAAGACCGACAAGGCTTCCTTGACAGGATCTATATACACAAGGTACATGATCCTTGTGATATACCTATAGGTATGAGATCAAGAGGGTGACTTCCTTGCCCATTAATCGTGACTACACACGATGTTAAGCAATTGGCCATGGGGTAGTGGAATCATGAGTGATTGTGTGTAAAAGTGTATTGGAGGGTAACCATCATTCGATCTCAGAATGTCATAAAGTGCACGGACTTCCCCAAGGGTGTTGGCACAATTGTGGACATCCTCACCGTTTGATGATGCATTCGATCTCAGAATATTATAAAGTGCACGGACCTCCCCGAGGGTGCTGGCATAAATACAACATCCTCGCCATTTGACGATACCTTCCATTCTTGTGTAGGAAGCGGTTATCATTTGCTCTTAGAGTACTCTTCATGACATGCGCTGACTTCCCCGAGGGTGCAGGCATGGTTGGGAGTCCCTCGCAAAATGATTTCACTTCGAGCATGATGCATGATGCGGTTAGCAAATATAATTACAAATATGGGGTTAGCCAAACACATTTTCAAACAAATGTGATGGAAAATGTTCTTGCATTTAAAGATAGCATCTAGTATCGAAAGCTTGACATTTATCCCCGATGGAGTCGCCACTGTGAGGGTAGTGGTCAGAGATGGACTGAGATGTCTCTCTTCCCTTGGGGGGAAAGGACTTGCATCCTGACCTCTCTCCTCTGTCTTTCTATTTCATGTGAGGGGAGGGGTTCGTGTCGTGTGTGCTTTACTTGTGGTCCCCACATTGCCTATCACCGCTTGGAGATACGTGGAGGCCTATTTTGCAAGAGTATAAATTCATCATTTGAGACGGGGGTTTGATGATGGTCCAATACAGGGATCGGGATCATACAAAGGGGGCTTGGAGTCGCCACCTAGGGTTATAGGCCTAGGACCTAGGGTGGGCTCGATTCCTGAGAAAAGGGCCTGAAATTTGGTCTAGTTTAGAGATTTAGGGTAAGTGTTAGGTTGCAGAATTGGAAAGGTGTTAGGCACCCAATCTACCTGATTCAATCGGTCTTCCTACTAGATGCATGAGAATGAACATTTTCCATAATTATTACCATTCCACATGCATGGCTAACACATATATACATTAATTGAATTCAAGCTACTATATACACTAAAACAAGGTCTATATAAAGTCTACATTATGACAAGTTGGTTGAGAAATTGTACCTAAACTTAACTCCTGTTTTGGGTCAAGAGGGGTGGGCCCCTGGTTAGTACTGGCTCAGACTGTCTTTCGGATTCTCCTGGCTCGGGGGAAGATGGTCTTGACCTCCAAATTCCTTTCTTAAGAGATGCTAATTGTGATGGTATTCGGATAAAGTTCCAACTAGGAATGGTCACTTTTAGATTTGGGTTTAGAAAGAGCTTCGGCTAGGGAAGGCTATTTTTGGATTTGTTTTTGGACAGAGCTTTGGTTAGGGAAGGCTATTTCTGGGTTTGGATTCGGATAGTGATTCAGCTAGAGAAGGCCATTTCAGGATTTGGATTCGGATAGAGCTTCGACTAGGAAAGGCTATTTCAGGATTTGGATGAGGTGGCACTCTGGCAGAGCTTTCACTGGGGATAGGCTATTTCTAAAAAGATTTTAGGGGCATTCGGACAGGGCTTCCACTAGGAATGGCTATTTCTGGAAAGAAACAGGTTGACCTAAAAATGGATTGAAGAACTCCAAAGTCCCGAAGAACACTTTGAAGACCGGAACAGAAATTCAGATCTTGACAAATATCTCTTCCTAGAACCGAAGAACCTCAAAGGGAGGGATTTCTATCTCAAGAATGCTCAAGAACACTTGAGAACACTCAAGAACACTCAAGAATGCTCAAGGGGGGCGCTCAAGAACATATTGTTTTTGACAAAAAACTGGATCTAACTAAGAACTTGGATTGAAGAACTTAAAGATCCCGAAGAGCACTTCAAAGATCTGAATGAGATTTTGGATCTTGACGAAGATAGCTCCGAAGATCAAAAGAAAATCAAGAGGGGAGTGGAGGAAAATTTCACTACAAAAGAGTGAGGTGGGATTCTGGTCCCTGAAATCTAAAGGAGGGGGTATTTATAGTTTTTTCCAGCCAATAGGAGAGGGGGAACCTTTTTATCCAACGGACGAAATGGGGGTCTTGCCTAAAGTGAGGGGGTAGGGCTTTTGTCTAATGGGTGAAAGAGGGTTTTAAAGGAAAAATAGGTGGGGAGGGCTCCATTTGCTAAAGAGGGGAGTTGTTTGGGAGAGAAAAAAAAGGGTTTTTTTTAGCTTGAGTGGGTGAAGAGGGGATTTCTTCACCCATCGGGTCAGGGGACTACTAATCCTGGCCATTGATGACGGCGTACAGGACCCGACCAAAGTGCTTGAGGTATGGTCAGTTTAGGTAAGTAATGCGGGTGACGTCACGGGTACGTGATAGATAACGTATGGGTAATGGCTGAGGGGTGTGGGTATAGGTAGCGGGCATGTGCATGCATGCATGCAACAGGGTAGGGTTGGCAAGGCCATGGGCCTGTGCCTACGGGGGCGTAAGCTAGTGCCCACATGGACGTTAGTCTGTGCTTGCGGGGGCGCAAGCCAGCAGGAACAAAGGGGCATGGCATGGCTGGCAGGGCCACGAGCCTATGTCCCAGGGGGTGCAGGCCAGTTCCCACGGGAGCGGTGGTCTATTCTCGCTAGGGTGCAGGCCAGCAGGCCAATGGGCAAGGCTGTGTGTAGTATGGTAGTGGGCCCTAGCGGCATGGCAGGGGGGTTGTGTAGCATGGCAGGGGGGCTGTGTGCATGTGCTTCAGCCCACAAGCAGTAGCTATGCACCGCTGCCATAGGCAGTAGCCATTGGCTGCGGCCATGGGCAGCGAGCACATGCACGAACTGGCCTATTGGCTAGCGCATGCACTGCGCGGGATTATGGGTTTTTTAGTGATGATTATGGGAGATCCGTCGGTCTGATTTTAGCGTATCATATATTTTTGAAATCATATTTCTGAGCACTATCCATCTATATGGTCATCTTGATCGGATTCCTTCGTGTATAAAAAGCTAAAATTGGATCCCTTCTCTCCCACATGGGGATTTCTAGGGTTTTAGGTCTGGGAGTGTTTCTGGGTTATTTGGGTAGGTAAAGGATGAATTTTAGGGTGTTTGTGATAGGTAAGGGACTTTTCTAGGTTTCCAGCAGGACTGTTCGTGTGCGCGTATATGTGCAGGAAAGAGTGATTTTTCGGGGATGATCGCGGGAGATTTACTGATCCAATTTTGACATGTCATATATTGTCAGAATTGTATTTTTGAGCACTATCCATCTGTATTGTAATCTTGACCAGATTCTTTCATATATAAAATGTCAAAATTAGACCTTCCTCTCTCCCACGTGGGGATTTCCAGGGTTTAGGGTAGGGGAATGTTTCCATCAGTATATCTGTTGGTTGGAAGCCGGAAGTCACGTCCAAGATCCATATTTTATCATAGCCGGTGACAAAATTGGGTGTCTACAGGACCGTCGATTACAAGAAAGAAATTTACTGCTCTTTCAATCTTGCAAAAGAAAAAATATTTGATTCTTGAACTTTCCTTGGCCGGGCTTCCATGTGCTAGCTTAGGGAATTTAGTCTCCAGGCTGGGTCTTTTGAACCATTCTGGGCTATCTGGGACCGTCAATTACAAGAAATAAATTCACTACTCTTTCAATCTTGCAAAAGAAAAAAATATTTGATTCTTGAATTTTCCTTGGAATTTTGCTTTTTGGCTTTTGATTTGGAACCTCTTGAATTTGATTTTCACCTTTCAATTTCATGTGATGTAATTTTCATCTACCACATACTTGGATTTCACCTTCCATTTTTGTGTGTTGTAATTTTCATTTACCGCACAAATTTTGCTTTGACTTGAATTTGATTTTCACCTTTCAATTTCATGTGATGTAATTTTCATCTACCACATACTTGGATTTCACCTTCCATTTTTGTGTGTTGTAATTTTCATTTACCGCACAAATTTTGCTTTGAATTTCACCTTCCCCTTTGAATTTGATTTTTACCTTCCAATTTTATGTGATGTAATTTTTACCTACCACAAGAAATTACTTTGAGTTTTGCATTTTGTTGTAAGAATTTTTGAGTTACACCTTGGAATTGGAATCTCAATTTTTTTTTTGGAAAAATAAATTTTTTAACCATAAAATGGTCCCCCCTCCTGGTCATTCCCTATTCTGATTTTTCTGAGTTGGGAATGATTCGTGAGCAAGTGAGCTTAGGTTTTTGAATCTTCTTGAAGATTTGAAGCTTTTTACATTTCTTTGGGTTTTTTTCAAAATTTTTTTCTGAAGATCTTCAAGTTTCTCTTGAAGTTCATCTTCTTCTTGAAGATCTTCATAGTTCTTGAGGAGGGGGTCATTTGGAGAATTTGAAGTCCTCCTGGGCCTGTTTACAAATTGTGAAATTTCTTGGGGTTCCTTATAATTTTAGAAAATATGGCTGAAAGAAGAAAGAGAAGGACTCGGGGAGAAATCCGGCTGGATGGCGCAGAGAGCTGTGGTACATCTTCCCAGTGGGATGACCACTTATGCAACTTAGTGTGGGGCACATGGGTGAGTCTTGCACTTTATTTTATTTATTCGTTATTTTTATGCATTTATTGTTATTTTTATTTTTTTATTCATTTTTTTTTAGAGATTCAACGAGGGAGTACCACCTACATTGGCCAGATATGGTCATCCAAATACGGTCCGGGCTTTGTACCAAGTGGTCCCTCACAGGGTTAAGGGACTAGTAGATTCAACTTACCTGAGCCGATTGGCCTTGCTGGAGACTAAGAAGTTCAACCTGGCATTGGCGGGAGCTTTGATGGAGCGGTGGTGGCCAAGTACTCATTCCTTTCATCTCCCCACCGATGAGATTACCATCACACCCCAGTGCTTCTATGCTTTGACGAGTGTACCATTTGGGGGGAGGCCCCTATCCCTTCCTGAGATTCTAACATCACAGGATTTCACGGACTTGATGGGTATTGACCTCCAAGAGGATCAGACACTTGTCCATTTAGGTGTGATCAGTGCCCATTGGATGAGAATGGACCTGAGGGTGAACCCAGGTAAATTTGCATTGATGACCCACTATTTCCTTCTATTTACTGTGGCATAGTGTCTCTTTAGTGATCTCTAAGGTGGGGCAGACATTCGCATGACGGCCCTCTTCAGGGACCTTCAGGCGGTAGACTCTTGGGATTGGGGTGGGGCTGCCTATGCATACCTTATGTGGACCTTAGACCTGCTATCATATGGAGATCGGGGCCTAAAGGGTGCAAGCTACATTCTCCAGGTGACTTCACACTTTCCCTTCTGTTCTCTTTTTTATTTGGTTGATTGCACCTCCTTATTTTGATTTTTCAATTCAGCCTTGGTGTTATGAGCACCTATAGATTATGGTCCCCTTGTTAAAGGATCCTCGAAGTTCACCTTTCCCTATAGCTACAAGATGGGGAGATAGTCAGGTATTGAGAAGTCGGTGCTATCCTTCCGGGACCACTGCCCGCTCTCTCCTGAGTGGACTCACAGAGGTAAGTCATATTTGGTAACAAATTTCCTTTTTCCTTGCCCTTGTGCTATACTTCTTAACTTTGTAGGTTAACTGGAGACCATTTCAGCATCTCAGATTTCCTAACCCCGATGAAGTTGCTCAGGCCAAGTATTTAGCAGAGAACCGTGTCCTGTTTAGGGGTATCTGGGGCCATACTTGGTATTGAGGAGAGTGCATCACACCCCAATGGTCCAATCCTGCCATGCGCTCCCCTCCTTGTCTTCCTTCATCTACTATGCATCATCCAGAGCGTATCCCTACGGATTAGGTTGAGGGATTGGCTGAGGGAGAATGGGATGACTCCTTCTTGGATTCGGATAGGGATTATAGGGCCTTCCTTGAGGAGGAAATAGTATGTGCTACTTTCAGTCCTAGAGGGCCACTGGAATGTTTCCCCTCTAGAGCATCCTTTTTATACCTCAAATCCTTTTTTTTTTTATTGATGTTCTTTCAGTGGAGGACACGACATGTGGACCTCCCTCCCACTCAGTCACAAGTAGGTGTTGTTGCCTCGTCCTAAGCTGGGTCTTTTACTATTGTGAGTGGACCCCTCAGGATGGCTACCATTCCTTTCCGCTGTTTCCCAGGCTTGTCGTATCCCAGCATAACCCATCTTGGCATCCCTCTGCTCCTGGAGCGTAGATTGGATAGGGATGCTTCTCTCAGACTACCCGTTCCGTATGACTGTGTGAGTATCCAAACACCTTCCATTTGATTGGTTCTTGACTTCTTTTGACTGACATGCTCTTTCTCAAGTGTCTTCGGAGGTATATACCGAGATTAAGAGAATGCACCAGAGTCTATGCGAGGTGGTGGTTGACAGGGTATCATCCTGTTCTTAGCCTTGTCCTTCTTCTTTATCACTTCTTTTCTTGATCATTCTCTAAGTTTCCCAGGAAGGGCAGAACAATGTCTTAAGGAGCAGGTAAGCTTTTATCGACGAGAGAATGCCCGGCAATAGACGCAGATTGAGGATCTTACACAAAGATTGGCGAGTTCGGGATTAGCACCTTCTAGCTCGTCGACCTTCCATGAGGATGACACCGAGAATGGTTCAGAAGAGGATTAGGACTCCTAGAGATTCATCCTGCAGTTTCTGTAGACACAAACATATGCATATCTTCCCTCCTTATGTTGTTTGTTATTATTATTTTTATTTTTCTTTTGCCAAACTTAGCATTTTATGAATGGAAACCTATCTTTGGGCACAAAGAAAATCTCCCTTTGTTTATGGTTTTGAAAATTTTTTTTAGGCATAATCAATTTCACAACTCAAGTCTCCATTAGAATAATTGGGATAACACGAAAGTCCAAATATCTCTTCATCTTACTACCAAGTGAACTACATGAAAATAACTTTCCTACTATAAACAGGATAAGTAGGTAACAATGTGGGGAGACAATTCTTGGGGTGGGTAAAAGTTCACCAACTCCTCCAAGGCTTCTGTTTTTAGTCCATACTGTCGGTTGATATATGTAAGAAAGTAAAAGGACATGTGAGTCAATCCCATCAACCTAACATAGCTACATCTAGGGGTCTTCATCAGAAAATCCTTTTGTGGCTTTCCTCGGCATCTCCATGCAATATCTTTTGTAGTTCTTCCTTGTAGGTACTCTTTTCAATCAACAATGAGCTTGAATTTTGGGGCTTCCCTCCTTTCTTAGTAACAAAGAGCTCTGAGTTGATGTCCATTTAATGGCCTGATCAGCTTCAGTTTCTCAAGTAGACAAAGTTGAAAAATAGCGAGACTTCCACGATAATGATCAAGTCCAAATCTATGGCTATGACTCATGTCATAAAATCCATTGAATGTCTCCACAAGGACCATAGGAATGATATTTCCTCCTTTCTTCAATTGCTTTACCACCTCTATTAGAACAAGTGGTGCACCATGTCTAGGAGTTCAGAGAACATAGCGAGCTATCATGCACAATAGATAAGCATCATGTGATCTTTGCTGATGGATTCCCCCCAATGGTAGGTACCAAATGAAGATCCTGGCCACCTTCAGAATGTCAATCTTGCCATATCTAATGAACTGCTTCATTTCCTCCTTTTCTCATCCAAAAAAGTCCTGAATCTCCTCTGAGTGTTCTTTCTTCAAAGATGGTTGAATCAAATTACCCTTAGGAGGAGATAGCATATAAACTCAGAATTCTTCGAGAGTTGGATAGGTCTCAACCAACCCAAACCGAAATACATGAAGATTGGCATCCCAATGCTGAGGCACCTGTCAGAGCAGGTTGTGATGTAGCTTTATGCACCCAATCCGGCTGAGCATTGACATACTCATAGATTTCAGTAGTCTTGGTGTCACCATATTTATATCCACAGTCCATTTCCTCAATGTCTCATCCAAAGAGTCTATGACTTTTCTTGAAACCATCATAAGCAAAGAAAAGATGTGATGATTTTTCAAAGTATCACTCATTAGCTATTGACATAACCAAACCTTTACCACTATTGCATCAAAATCCTCTTTTTTGACTAATCAAGGGTGGGAAATGAACTGGACTTGATACATTGGTGGTGGGAGGTGACTTTTGGAGGATAGAATTATAGATAAGAATTTGGAGGGCCATAGGTGAATGATAGATACCTAATGGTCTTGCATGCCAAATAGCAATTCTTGGGAGACACAAGCTATGATGATCTTTTTAGATACCTTGATTATTAATTTAAGAACCAATTTATTACCTTGAGATTATTGAGACCGCACTTGCACATGTCACGTTGCCTATATATCCCTTGAGAGGAATCAGGTTTGGCATAGTTCAGGTTATTGTAGACACTAATTTTGTCACCCTCCTCTAGCTATGATGAATTATAGATCTTGGACATGACTTCTTGCTTCTGATCAACAAAGATGATTGATTAAGGAAACCTAGAAACTTTTCCCACCTACCTGAAAATCCCGAAATCCCACGTAGGAGAAAAGAGGATCTAATTTTGACTTTTTATATATGAAGGAATCCGATCAAGATGACCATATAAATGAATAGTACTCGAAATTACGATTCCAACGATATATGGTATGTTAAAATCTGATCGTCGGATCTCCTGTAATCGTCCCCAAAAAATCACATTTTTTTGTGCACGTCGCATGTGTAGTCTAGCTTGCTGGAAACCCTGAGACATCCCCCACCTACCCAAATACCCAAAATTCCCTTGGAAACATCCCCTACCTAAAAAACCCTAGAAACCCCGCACAAGAGAAAAGAGGGCCAATTTTAACTTTTCATATACGAAATAATCCGATCATGATGTACGGATGGATAGTGCTCGGAAAGATGATTCCAATGATATATAGTATGTCAAAATTGCACCATCAGATCTCCTGCAATTGTCACCAAAAAATCAAGTTTTTTGCATGCATGCTATGCTCGCTAGCCAGCCAGCCAACATGCCAACTCGCATAGCCCTGCACATGCCTCGCGCTCATTTGTAGCCACTGCCCACGTCACCGCAGCCATAGCTCACGTCCCTCATAGTCGTAGCCACAACCCCCCACCTCCTGCAGCCACAGCTCATGCCCCCTACTGCCACAACATGCACCCCCTTTTCCTTTGAATCTTCAAAGTGTTCTTTGGGCATTCGAAGTTATTCAATCATTTAGGTTTCAACCCATTCCTAGCAGAAGCTTTGTCCAAGCGCCCTTAGAATCTTTTTGAAAATAGCTATTCCTAGCAGAAGCTCTGTTAGAGTGCCACCTCATCTTAAGCCCGAAAATAGCCTTCCCTAGCTAAAGCCCTGTCCGAATCCAAATCCGAAAATAGCCTTCCCTAGCCAAAGCCCTATCCAAACCCAAATCCGAAAGTAACCATTCCTAGCCAGAACTCTGTTTGAATATCACCACAATCAACATCTCCTAAGAAAAGAAGTTGGAGGTCAAGACCATCTTCCCCTGAGCTAGTAGAATCCAGAAAATAACTCGTGCCTACATTAATCTGGGTCCCGCCCCTCTTGACCTGAAACAGGGGTCAAGCTCAGGTATAATTCCTTACTCAAATTAGCATAATATAGATCTTATATTGACCTTGTTTTAGTGTATATAATCATTTAAATTCAATTAGTATACATATATGTGATAATCTAGCCATGCATGCGGAATAGGAATAATTATGAAAAATGTTTGTTCTTAAGCATCTAGTAAGAAGACCGGTTGAATTAGGCAGATTGGGTGCCTAACACCTTCCCAATTCTGTAACCTAATACTTACCCTAAATCTCTGGACTAGACCAACTTTCGCACCCCTTTCTCAAGAATCGGGGCCCACCCCAGGGTCCTAGGCCTATAACCCTAGGTGGTGACTCCCAACCTCTTTTGTATGATCCCGACCATCATCTAATCCCCATCTTGAATGATAAACTTTATACTCTTACGAAATAGGCCCCCATGTATTTCCAAGTGGTGATACGACGGTGTGAGGTCCACAGGGTAAACACACATGACACAACCCTCCCTCATAAAAGAGAAAAAGAGGAGCAAGGACAGGATGTAAGTCCTTTTCCCCCCAAAAGGGGAAGAGAGATATATCTCATCTCTGGCCACTACCCTCATAGTGGAGACTCCACTGGAGAAATATGTCAAACTTTTGATACTAGATTCTACCTTTAAATGCAAGAACATTTTCCACTGCATTTGTTTGAAAATAAGTTTGGCTAACCCCATGTTTGTAATTATATTCACTAGTTGTATCATGCATCGTGCTCAAAGTGAAATCATTTGGTGAGGGACTCCTTATCATGCCCACACCCTCGGGGAGGTCAGTGCATGTCATGGAGAGTACTCTGAGATGAAATGGTAGCCGCTTCTTGTACAAGGGTGTGGGGTGTTGTTAAACGGCGAGGATGTTCATAATTGTGCTAGCACCCTTGGGGAGGTCCATGCACTTTATGATGTTCTGAGATGTGATAATGATATTCTCACATTACACTTTTGCACACAATCACTCACGGTTCCACCACCCCGTGGCCAGTTGCTTAACCTCATGTGTAGTCATGAGTAATGGGCAAGAAAGTCACTCCCTTGATCTCGTACCCACAGGTATATCGAAAGGATCATGTACCTTGTGTATATAGATCTTGTCAAGGAAATATTGTCGATCCTATTGCATCCACTGCATACTCGCATTATATAGGAAATAGATGGAGAACGCTAGAACGCCACAAGATAATTTGTAGAATTTATTTGCGGTCTTGGAAAGGAATTTTCCTATGATATATTCTAGTCATAAAGAAATGCTCTCCTAAGTGGGTTTCAGATAAAAGGTGTCCGTCCTCCTTAGAAATGAAATACGGATGATTTGGTATACGCGATCCAAGCTTATTTCTGTCAAAGCCCCGCAAAATGTCGAATTATCCAAAAGACCCGAGGAAACTAAGAGGAAGGTCACCTAGTGGGATAAGATTAAGGAAAGCATGAATTTATTGGCTAAGAATGTATTAATTGGGATGCTTTGGTGAAGCCATTTGTGTGTATCTCCTACTTATGACATTGAGTGGACTAGGGGCATCGACCCCTACCTACTCCCTATCATCAAGTAGACTAACTTTGGATGGATCATTGGTTGTTAATCTAGTGAATGTGTGAACAAGGGGTTGGGAATACAAGAATCTTAAAATAAACCATTTTGGCTCAGGCATAATTCCACACCTCAAGTATTCTCTGCGGTCCATTTGGACATGTCAGGGTAATTGGTTGACTCACCTAAGTCCAGTGTCACCCCCATCATCTCTTTGAGATTGTCTACTACCAAGTGATTACAACGCAGTTAGTATGGATCCACACAACCTCGAATCACCCGAGCAATCATGGGTCCATCCTGTAGAGACTCTACAGATAGAGATGACCGAAGTCAAGAGAGGAATAGCCCAGATATTACATGTACTTCAAAACTCTCCTAGGGCTGAATGAGCACAAGCTACAAGAGAGTTGGATCAGAACGGACCTATGGGTCATCGCAGGAACTCTTCCCAAGTTAACTCAGGAGAACCAGAGCAAGTCAGGCCAATCGGTCATAGAGGAGCTTCAGCTACCCATCCAAATGGTCAATGAGCAACCTACTCCAGGGTCCCTCCTCCCAGGGTAGTGATTGAAGATAAGGAAAAAGAGTTTGTTGCACACGTTCGAATGGAACCTCCAGAAATGGAGAGAGAAAGAAAAGTCCGAGAGCAATTGGAAAAATTAAAAAATATGCTCCGAGTAGGGAAGAGTTTGGAAAGCCAAATAGTGGATTTAGAGGAAATGAGTTTCTTCTCTAGAGCAAGAATTCCTAAAAAATTCAAATGGCAGACTGACAGGTTTGATGGGTCAGGAGACCCCAAGGCTCACCTCAAGGTTTTTCTTAGCATCGCCAAGTCATGGCAACTTATGGACAACTAGATGGGGCAAGCCTTCATGTTAACCCTATCAGGACTTGCACTAAGATGGCTCACGTAGTTAGAGACCACCCAAACTCAGAATTAGACAGTAGTAGTGAAAGCCTTCACCAAGCAATACTCATATAGTACCGAAGTGGATGTGAAACATCAGGAGCTTGAGACGTTGAGACAGCAGCCTAGAGAAGGATTCACCGCCTTTTTGATGAGGTTTAGGGATAAAGCCAACAAGATGGTAGATCGGCCTTCAGAAACAAAACAAGTGGAGATGTTGATTAAGAACTTATCAAAGCCTTATTATGATGTCCTCTACTACCAACATCTACAGAAGTTTGATGCCCTAATAGCCACCCGCACACGTGTAGAAATAGAATCCTAAGGGAAGCTCAGTATTAAGGATCCTCCCAGGATGCAGGGAAGAACACAAGAGTTGGGTGCAGAAAGGGTTCTGAAGCTAATGTGGTAGGTGCGGTCCAACAGTCAGTCTCACCTATCACCTCTTCACAACCATTTGTGATACAAGCAAATGCACCCTCCCAGAAGGCTTCTCGTCCAAGAAGCCAGTTTACTGATTTGGGAATGCCTTTGATAGCAGTGTATGAAAAGTTAAAGAAACAAGGATTACTAGGGACAGTAGCTCCGAGAGTGATAAGCAACCCTCCTCCAGCTTGGTATAGAGATCATGAATATTGTGCTTACCACACTTAGAAGGGGAACAACACTGAAAGATGCATGGGTCTGCAACAAGCAATCCAAGATTTGGTAGACAATGGGACCATTGAAGTTAAGATTAAGCAATCTCCTAATGTCAATACCAATCCTCTCTCGGATCATGGAACCATCAACATGTTGGCAACAATGAGTGACTAGTAAAATTGGGACCCTAAGTTCTATGATCAAACCGATTTTATTAGGGATGCTAAGAAATATCATGAAGAGAGACATGTTAAATTGCAAGTGAAGTTCCAACTTGTGAAGAGGTTATCCCTTCCTCCAGTGTTGATGTGGCACATCCATGAATTTGTTAGGGAAGCTTGTCAAAAAGAGTGCGACTCTTTCCGAAGGGCTGTTTATATGTATCAATTAGATAATCACTTTTGCATCCCATGCTTTATGATCATGTGAACAATCTAGATGAAGAAGTTGCGAAGAGTGATCCTACACAACTTATTGTACCTCGAGCTCGGAAGAATCACATGAATGCCCGTGCTTACAGGAGAGCCATGAATCAAAGGACTAGGGCTTACAAGAAAGCCATTCATCCTTCTTTATCAATAGGGGAATTGACCGAATGTTAGCAGAGCATATGGCTCATGTCTATAATCATTTGGTTGACATCAAACTCGTGGTCGATGAAATTGACCAAATGTTCAGAGAAGTAGCCATTAGTGAACAATGCTACACCGAGCAGTTGATAATCCTCAAGAAAATAGGGGGACATTCACACTTATAGAAATGATAGATACAGTAGTTGCATGGCTTTCCAAAGCAGTCAAGATGGTACGAGCTAGGGCCATGGACATTTGTTGAGGACCTCGACCTCCCACCCTAAGTAGTGAAGAAGAGTCGAAAGAAGAAGATGACCCCATGGTAGGAATAATTACCATAACAAATAGTGGTGATGAAGATTGCTATCCCACAGAGATCATCATAAAGAAACCTGTTAGTGTGATGGAGACTCGGAGTGGAAAAGACTACAAGGGCAAGGCCTTAGCTGTAGAACAATCAAGGGCTAATGAGGCAGGAGCCAGTGGCTTGAAGAAAGAACCAGAGAATCCAGCCTTGGCTCAGCTCAAGAAGTGTGATACCCTACTTTTTAAACCCGGTCTAATTACATGGTTGACCCGGTTTAACCATACAGGACCCAAACCAGAGAGGGTTAAGGCAGGTTCCTTATGGACCATGATGGCAAGGGTGACTTTGAACACCGGTTGGCCAGACAAGTCCGAGTCAGTGCCAAAGGAGATGGGTGTACCCAAGCCGTGTACATGCACATATCATAAGGCCATGTACGGATAAAGCTGGTATGTAGCCGTATCCTAAAGCGCACACATATAATATATTTTATGCCGAGAGTGAGATTCATGCCGAGAATCGAACTCCACCAAAATCCCACTTGTTGGCCAATTTTCAGCCCTCAGGTGGGCGGTCACAGGTGGGCACATCTACCCACCTGAGCGACCACCCATGTGCTACTAATGATTTTAAGAAAGTATAAATAGCATTAATTGTGTTTTTCCATATCTCATTTATTACACGGAAAGTTGGTGAGAAGATTTAAGAGGAGAGATAAAGAAGGGAGAAAAGAGAATGGAGAAGAAGAAAGGGGAAGGAAGAGGAAGAAGAAATGGATTTAAGCAGCGCCAAGGTTTGATCTTCCCATTCCGATGCCGGAAGAGTGATCTCCAACACGAGATCTACGTTTAGAGGTGGGCAAAGGCTATGCTTCTTAAACTTTCACCAAACCCAAGTAAAACCCTTGATTTGAGTAGAGTTTCTTGAGACCTTGTAAATCTCACTTGGGATGATGAATCTAAGGTTTAATAGAGGGTGTATGTGTTGATTTTGAAGGATTTGAGGATGTGATTACAAGATTGTGAAGCATTGGTGATTTCTTGAGCCAAGAAGTGATTTTGGGGGTTTTTAAAAGAGTTCTTGAGCAAAGAAGGTAAGATGGCTTCCATTCCTTAAATCTAACATGGATCTAGGTTAGAATCATCTTATGCGACCTTGAATGTGTGGAAGATGGGTTTGGAAAGCCCCATTTGATTCCGCAAAGGTTGGGGAAGGTTTCAGGGAAAATGACATGTTTCTACCAAGACCGGTGGGCCGCGATCGGTGGGCCAAACGGTCCACCTAAGGGCACCTGCCTGAGAGGGCAAGCCCTCGGGGCAACCGGCGGGACCCTATCGGTGGGCCGACCGACGGGCCAACCTTCCCGCCGGTCCTAGTAGGCCCTCGGCTTCCACCGGTAGGCCCCTACCGGTGGGCCGCTTGGCAGGCCGCCCTACCCGTCGATCATGATCGGTGGGTCAGGACCAGTGGGTCGACCCGCCCACCTGTGAAGATCGATGGGCTGTGACAGCTGGGCTGTCCGACCCACCCGAGAGGCTCCCAACGTGGTTTTTACATTCAAATGGACCCAAAACAGACGTGCGACCTTCTTTTAGGATTCTAAACTTGATTTTGTCATCAAATCTTATTAGTGTTGACCTCAAAGTGGTGAAATGCTAACCCCATTCACTTGTGATAGGTTCACCAAAATTTACGCTTCTCGCATCGGATCTCACCCATACCAGCGTGAATCTTTGTACACAACAGGTAAGTGGGGAGAGGACGTTTGGCCTTATTTTAAGGTTTGTTTGGCATTCATTAAATTATATCTAGACTAGCCATGTCATCATGCAAATTATATGTAATTTAGCCATCCTCATATTATTATGACATGTGTGTTGTGTTTATTTTCTCAATGTCAAATGATGATGTGATTATGTGATGAATGATGACATCATTGTGCATAATGCATTAATAGACTAGATACCATAGTCGGCTTGAAAACGAGTGCATTGGTGGCCCGTGGAATGGGATGCAGTGGTACTATACTATCGTACTATGTCATATAGGAGCATGCGGTTTAGGATTATCATCTTCCCGTACTACGACCCTTCCCAACAGGGGTTGAGGTGTTGGGTTACCATTTGGGGGGAAGCAGTGGTCGCAGTTGTCGGGTCACTGTGGTGTTAGATATATGCCCGACTGGTCATTAGGACAGTCGACAACCTCGGTGATATATTCAAGAGGGCCAATTATACTGCTTTTAAATTACAGGAGTCAGCACCTTTATTTTCTGTCATTTACTTTTATGTTGAGAGCCGGTGGTCGGCATGCTTTATTTTTCCAAGTACTCATGGTGGGCCTTCTCCGACAGCCCTATGGGCGTATCGTGGGATGGAGTTCATGGCTCGTACCCGGAGTATACGTGCACTGTGGTTGTAGTAGCACTAAACCAAAGACTTAGTAAGTTGTTTAGGTGGATGTGATTTAAAATGAATTGCAGAGCATATAGTGCATATGGTTGTGAATGTTGTGTGGACTGTTGTGTGGTCCTTCTTTTCACTTACTGAGCTAGTGAGCTCATCCCACGTGTACACCTCTTTTAGATGATTTTGCAGGTCACCAGCCTAAAGATCTAGGGTCGGGCCCCACACAGTTGAATTCCCCAAAGAGGATTGGTGGGTTCCTGAGGAATATGAGCATGGCACGGATTGCACGTGCGAGGGCTGTGCTGCAGGCCCGCAGTATTGATGCCGTGCAGGGTTATACTTTTTTATTCTTTTGATGACCCCTTTTTGTGTACTTGATACGTGAATTGTTATTCTTTTTGTGTAAGTATCACGCCTGCGGGCCCACATGTATTTATCTATATACTAAAATTTGGGTATCAAATATATTGGGGTATTTACAGGTAAATTAAGTCTTCCGCTGAACTTTTGAACATTGATCTTAGATGTGTGTATGCTGTGGTTGGATACTGTATCAGATGATCCTGGTTGGTTTGGGTTAACTGGAGTTAACCCTATTACCGGTCCGATTCTGTGTGAACTGGGTGTGACAAGAAGTCCCAGGCTAATATCTCAATTTGGGGATTGTTGATGGCCTCCCCCACACACCATAAAGCAGTCTTGAAGTCTCTCACCAATGAGCAGGTGCCAATTAAGATAAATCTGACACATCTCATACACATAGTAGGGGCAACATATGCGGTACAATCCTTGATATTCTCAGATTCAGAGCTCCCCAAAGGAGCCTAGCACAATAGAACCCTCCACATCACAGGAGAATGTCTTGACAGGGTGGTTCCCTAGGTGCTTATTGACAACGGGTCCACTTTGAATGTTCTACCATTAAAGTCGGCAAAGAGTATTGGCATCAACCTAGAAGAAATGAGGTCGACTACCCAAACCATACGGGCATATAACAATACCAAGAGGAAAATCCTTGACATCACCCTTACTATAAAGATTGGCCTAGTGAAGTTTGATATTGATTTCCATGTCATTGATATACTGGCATCTTTCAACATGCTCTTGGGAAGGCCTTGGTTTCATCATGCGAAGGCAGTGTCCTCTAGTCTCCATCAAAAGATGAAATTCATTCATGAAGAAAAGGTAATTATGATAGTCGGAGATCCTGAGGTGGTTAATACCTTAGCCAAAATTGAAAAAGGGGAAGAACAAGATCAGGAAGTTCAACTAAGTGGTTTTGAATTAGAAACAACTTGTGCAGTCATTGCCAAAGAAGTTCTGAAGGAGGAAATCTCGGATAACTATGAGGCCATCTGGAGTCCACCAGTGAATCAGATGATAAAGAATATACAATATTTTCCTAGCATAGGACTAGGGAAATATCATCAAGGAGTTCCAAAGCAGCCTAGTGTGGCAGTGAACAAAGGAAAAAATAGTCTCGGGTACACTCCCCCTACAATCTAGGGGCAAAAAGTATTGAGGATGGCTAGAAAAATCTGTCTCTTACTACCCTACTCTCAATGGATATTTTGTAAGGGAAGGAGAAGATTTCCCCTTTTGCAAAAATATGGAGCCATGGTTCGATGAAACCACCGCAAAGATGCAACTAGGATTTGAATTGTTCTATCAAGATGAATTCGACTGGGTAACTCATGGGGTAGAACAACAACAAATGCTAGTCAAAGAAAGTGATCAAGACAGTTGCATCACCGGGATAACAAAAAGTGCACTGATTGAGAATGGGTCTTCCTCTAGTGACCCTACAACATTGATCCAGTCAAAGGAAGCACCTAGTCCCTGAGTCCTCTTGAAAAGAGAATGGGAAAAGAAGATAAACCTCACCTGGAGTTTAAAGCTTCTCACTGATTTGAAAAGCTACATTTGCTCCCTCCTACAAGAACCCAGAGCCCAAGAGCTGCATGAGCTCAAGCCTCATCCTTTCTGGCTAAGGAGTGTTTATGCAAAGCAAAGAAGGGCACAAAAAATGATGGTCTACATGTACTGTGCCCGAATCAATTGCAACAGGAAGGTTCGTGAAGGTGGTCAGAGGTACGAGATTGAGAGGCAAGGAAGGCCTCAATCAATAGACTTGAAAAGTTGGACTTCATAGAAAGGGGACTGAGCAGTCTCCACCAATCCTTACCTCTCAGAAAGTTCGGCTTCCGAGAACACGAGATTAATCAATTAGTATTTGTGAGGAAGAAGACACCTATCTAGGAGAATTATTGCACCTTTGGAGAAATAGCAGCAACTTTCTCAGAAGAAGAAGGTCCTTTGCCACATCTCCTCATCTACCAAGCCAATGAATCACTCCTAAACTAGACTAGCATTAGGGAGAATTTCAAGTTTACTCATGCTATCAAGTCAACCAACTAGAATACCTTTGACAAAAGCATCAAGTCAGTTGTCTCAAGTTTGTAGTTGAGTCTATTGTTTATGAATTCATGTTGGCCTCTCCTCTCGAGGAAAGCCCAGAGTCCTTGTATGTCGAGTCTATTACTCCTTCTTTCATGAATGAAATTTTTGATTCTGATTATGACTTGTCTCCTTTTTTTGATGATGATATTAATAAATATCAAGAGTTAATAAAACATTGTAAACCAAAAAAATCCCAACCTGTCCATGAGGATACTCGGGTTATTAATTTAGGAACCGACCAATGCCTTAGAGAGGTAAAAATTGATACCACCCTAGATGATGAAGAAGTAGAACAGATGATTAGTCTTCTGAAAGAGTTCGCCGAAGTCTTTGCTTGGTTTTATGAGGATATGCTCGGTATAGACCCTAACATTGTGCAACACTACTTGCCAACCTACCCTGGGGCAAAGCCAGTCAACCAGAAGCTCAGAAGGATGCGTTCAGAATGGAGTGAGAAGATAAGAGAAGAAGTTGTGAAGCAGTGGAATGCAGGGTTTCTACATGTTATAAAATACCCCCAATGGCTGGCCAACATTGTACCTATGCCAAAGAAAGATGGCAAGGTATGAATGTGTGTGGACTTTTGGGATCTTAACAAGGTAAGCCCTAAAGATGAATTCCCATTGCCTCACATTGATGTATTGGTGGATAACATAGCGGGAGATGCCTTATTATCATTTATAGATGGATTCTCGGGGTACAACCAAATAAGTATGCACCCATAGGATCATAAGAAGACATCTTTCATCACTCCATGGGGAACCTACTATTACAAAGTGATGCCTTTTGGGCTAAAGAATGCTGGAGCAACTTATCAAAGAGCAGCTACGGCCATATTGCATGATATGATGAACAATGATGTGGAAGTTTATGTGGATGATATGATAGTAAAGTCAAAACATCGACAGGGGCATATTCCCACACTAAGGCGATTCTTTGAAAGGATTAAGAAGTATCAGGTAAAGTTGAATCCTCAGAAGTGTGTATTTGGGGCAACAATAGGAAATTTGTTAGGTTTCTTGGTGAGTGAAAGAGGCATCGAAGTTGACCCTATCAAAATCAAGGCAATTCAGGAGATATCCACACCACAGATTGAGAAGCAAATACGAGGATTTTTGGGTCACATCCAGTATATCAGCAGATTCATAGCACAATCAAGTACAATCTATGAACTAATTTTCAAGCTACTGAAGAAAGATCAGCCCACAGAATGGAATGACCAATGCCAACAAGCTTTTGATAGGATCAAAGGATACCTCATGAATCCACAAGTATTGACACCCTCGGTGGAAGGTGAACCACTTCTGTTGTACCTATCCGTGGGAGAATATTCCATGGGCTCATTGCTGGCACAAAAGAAGGCAGAGAAAATGGTAGAGCATGCCATATACTATCTTAGTAAGAATTTTTTAGAGTATGAGACACTGTACACATCTTTGGAGAGAACCTGTGCTGCAATGATTTGGGCCACAAAAGGCTACGACATTACATGATAGCATATCCAGTATGTCTAATCTCTAGGATGGATCCAATCAAGTATCTCTTTGAGAAATCAGCCCTAACAGGAAGGATGGCCCGTTGGTTGCTTTTGCTATTAGAGTTTGAAATCACCTATGTTACTCAGAAATCTATCAAAGGGCAAAGAAAAGGCTACGACACTATATGGTAGCATATCTGGTACATCTTAACCCAAGATGGATCCAATCAAGTACCTCTTTAAGAAACCAGCTCTAACGGGAAGGATGGCTTAGTGAATGCTATTGTTATCAGAGTTTGACATCACCTATGTTACTCAGAAATCTATCAAGGGGCAAGCTATAGCCGATCATTTGGCTGCCCACCCCACAAAAGATGGAAGAGCCCTGGATGATGTCTTTTTCGATGAAGAAATCATAGCAATAGAGAAGAAGATGCAGCTAATGAATGGCAGTTGTTCTTTGATGGAAAAACTAATCAAAAGGGGTGTGGTGCAGGAATATTGCTCATCACCCTTGACGGCCTTTACTTACCTTCGTCATTCAGCCTCAATTTTCCCTGCACTAACAATATTGCCGAGTATGAAGCTTATGGGCTGGTACTGGAAACAGTCTTGACTATTGGAGTGAAAAGGGCCAAGATGTATGGAGATTCATCCATTGTCATTTGTCAGATGCAAGGAAAGTGGAAGACTAGAGATGAGAAGTTGAAGCTGTATCAAGAACATTTTGAAGAAGTGATTGGACACTTTGAGAAGATCTCATTCGAATACTTCCAAAGAGATAACAATCGGTTTTCTGATGCCCTTATAACCTTGGCTTCCATGATAGAATGCAACCCTATGGCTCGAGTTTGACCATTCTTAGTGGAACAAAGAAGCAGACCCATTTATCAAAATTTAGTGAACTCTCTTAACATAGGTGGTCGGTCTTGGTTCGCTCATATTATAGACTTTATTAGGGAAAGGAAGTACTCAGTTGAAGCCATAGAAAGAGAAAAGAAATTTCTAAGAAGATATGTCACCTAGTTTATTCTTCAGGGGAAATTGTTATACAAGAGGTCCTATGATGGAATATAGTTATTGTGTGTGGATGAAGAGCAAGCTATCACCATCATGAAAGAAATTCATCAAGGCCTTTGTAGACCCCATATGAATGCCAAGATGTTAGCTAAGAAGATTCTCAGGCTAGGATACTATTGGTACACAATGGAAGCAGACTGCATGGGCTTTGTCAAGAAATGCAACAAATGTCAGATATTTGCCAATATCATACACATCCCACCAACGGAATTGCACTCACTCAGTTCTCCTTGGCCGTTCTCTACTTGGAGCATTGATACCATTGGGAAGGCCAACCCAAAGCATCCAATGGTTATGAATTCATCTTTGTAGCCATTGATTATTTCACCAAGTTGGTAGAAGTTCAGTCATATGCAGTCCTCACATCTGCTAAGGTGGTGAAATTCATCTAAGAAAATATCATCTCCCGATATAGAGTACCTCAAGAGTTGATATTGGATCAGGGATCCCATTTCTGGGGGAAAATGGACAAAATCTACATGAAGTTTGGTATCAAAAGGCACCACTCTACAAATTATAGGCCACAGACCAATGGGGTAGTAGAAGCAGCCAACAAGAACATCAAGGTCATCCTATAGAAAATGGCTGAAACACACAAGGAATGGGCAGATAAGTTACCACTTGCTTTATGGCATATCAGACCTTTGTACGATCCTTGACTGGGGCAACTCCTTTCTCTTTGGTATATAGGGTTGAGGAAGTTCTCCCTGTGGAAATCTGGTACCATCCCTAAGGGCGCATTTTAATAGTCAGTTACCTAAAGGAGAATGGGTGAAGGCCAGACACGACAAGCTCAACTTTCTCGATGAAAGACGTATGAAGGCCATAGATAATTTGAAGAAATATCAATTGAGAATGGCAAAGGCCTTCAACAAGAAGGTGAAGCCCCATCACATAGAAGAGGTTGAACTTGTTCTTTGAAAACAAGGAGCCCCAATTCATAACCCAAGAGGGAAATTTAGGCCCAACTGGAGTGGCCCATTCAATGTTAAAGAAATTCTGCCAGGCAAGGCTGTAAAAATCGTAGACCACAATGGCAAAGAAATACCTAAACTGGTCAATATGGATCAACTCAAGAAATATTATGTCTGATAGGGTGAATAACTATGAGGGTAGCGGCCGTAGATGAGATATCTCTCTCTTCCCCTTTTGGGGGGAAAATGACTTGCATCCCATCCTCTCTCCTCTCTTTCTCTTTCATGAGGGAGGGGTGTGTCGTGTGTGTTTACCCTGCGAGCCCCGCACCACCATATCGTCGCTTAGAGATACGTGGAGGCCTATTTTACAAGAGTGTAAAGTTCTTCATTCGAGAGGGAGATTTGATGATAGTCCAATATGGGGATCGAGATCAAGTAAAAGAGATCTAGAGTTGCCACCTAGGGTTATGGGCCTAGGACACTGGGGTGGGCCCGATTCCTGAGAAAGGGACCCGAAAGTTGGTCTAGTCCAGAGATTTAGGGTAAGTGTCAAGTTACAGAATTAGGAAGGTGTTAGGCACCCAATCTACCCGGTTCAACTGGTCTTCCTACTAGATGCCGAAGAACGAACATTTTCCATAATTATTCATATTCCACATGCATAGCTAGATCATCACATATATGTATACTAATTGAATTTAAATGATTATATACACTAAAACACGGTCAATATAAAGTCTACATTATGCTAATTTGGGTAAGGAATTATACTTGAGCTTGACCCCTGTTTCGGGTCAAGAGGGGCAGGACCCCGATTAATGCCGGCACGAGTTGTTTTCTTGATTCTCCTGGCTCAGGGGAAGATGGTATTGACCTCCAACTTCCTTTCTTAAGAGATGTTGACTGTGGTGATATTCGTACAGAGTTCTGGCTAGAAATGGCTACTTTCGGATTTGGGTTCGGATAGAGCTTCGGCTAGGGAAGGCTGTTTCTGGGCTTAGGATGAGGTGGCACTCTGACAGAGCTTCCACTGGGAATGGCTATTTTTTAAAAGATCTAGGGGCACTCGGATAGAGATTCTACTAGGAATGGGCTGAAACCTAAATGATTGAAGAACTTCAAAGGTCTGAAGAACACTTTGAAGATTCGAAGGAATCTTACGAAGATCTCTCCGTAGACTTAAAGACCCTTAAAAGGGGGGTGGGAGACTAAGGGGAATCTTTACCTACACAAAATCTCACTCAAAGAAGGCAAAGGACTGAGAAGTTTTGAAGGCCCGAAGAACACTTTAGATCTTATGAAGATCTCTCTGAAGGCTTCAAAAATCTCAAGGGGGAAGGGGAGGAGAGAGGGCAGAGCTTCTCTCTCTAAGAGGCTTGGGCTCTTGTGGGGTTGTGGTGTGAAAAACCAAAGGGAGGGGGGGTTTTTATAGGATCCTTAAACCAATGGGGAGGAAAAGGGAAATTTCCTAGCCAACAGGGGAAAAAGGTGATTTTTTTGGACCAATGGGAAGAAAGTATGAAAATTTGGACCAATAGGAGGGAGGGTAATTTTCCATAGCCAATGGGGAGGAAAAGGGAAATTTCCTAGCCAATAGGGGCAAAAAGTGATTTTTTTGGACCAATGGGAAGAAAGTATGAAAATTTGGACCAATGGGAGGGAGGGTAATTTTCCATAGCCAATGGGGTGAAAAGTAAATTTTTTAGACCAATAAGGTAAAAGATTCCTTTTTGGACCAATAGGAGGTTATGGTGTACGGTACACAAGCGAGGCAATGTATATGTGCATAGGCAGGGCTGCAGGGGTGCAGGCATAGCTACAAGGGGGTGGGCATGGTTGCAGAGGATGCAAGTAGTGGTTGCAGGGGGCACAGGCAGTGGCTGCATGGGGCATGGACAGTGCCTATAGGGGGCCCAAGTTGTGGCTACAGGGGGCATGGGCTGTGGCTATAGGGGGCGCGAGCTGTGGCTGTAGGGGGCACGGGCTGTGGCTACAGGGGCACGAGCAGTGGCTACAAAGGTGCATGAGCTATGTGCAAGGCACTCATGGGGCTGTGCTAGCTATCCTACTGGCTGGATGGCCAACGCACGCAGCATAGGTGTGAGTTGGCCTTCTGGTGGCTGGTCAACGTGTGCAGCACGCGTGCAGAAAAAGTGATTGTCCAGGGGCGATTGCAGGAGATTCGAAGATTCGATTTTGACATAACATATATCCTTGGAATCGTATTTCCGAGCACTATCCATTTATATGGTCATCATGACCAGATTCCTTCATATATGAAAAGTTAAAATAAGACCCTCCTCTCTCCTCGTGCAAGGTTTCTTGGGTTTTTTAAGTAGGGGATGTTTCCAAGGGAATTTGGGGTATTTCAGTAGGTGGAGGATGTCTCAAGGTTTCTAGCAAGCTGGCCATCATGCATGACATGCGCGTAAAAAAATGTGATTTTCTGGGGACGATTGCAGGAGATCCAATAGTCCAATTTTAATGTATTATATAACATTGGAATTGTAATTCTGAGTACTATACATTTGTATGGTCATCTTGACCGGATTCCTTTGTATATAAAAAGTCCAAATTGGGCCCTCTTTTCTCTCGCATGTGATTTTAGGGTTTTCAGGTAGGTGGGGAATGTTTTTAGGTTCCTTAATCAATCATCTCTGTCTATTGGAAGCATGAAGTCGCGTCCAAGATCCGCAATTCATTGTAGCTGGAGGAGGGTGACAAAATTGAGTGTCTACAGAATGCCCCTCTTTGACTGAGGCCTGTGCCAGCAGTTGAATCGCAAAGAAAAGAATGACCACATTTTGTCACCTGGTGCATGTACTGCCGTCATCCTGCTCATAAATGACAGAGTTGAAAACACAACAGGTAATATCTCTTAATTGCTTTAAAGTTTAGGACTTACCTGGGTTGCAGATTGTAGGAAAGAAATTCGTTGCTCTTCCAATCCTGTAAAAGATGCTAGTACTTTGATCTTTGGTTTTTCCTTGGCCAGGCTTTCCATGTGGCAGTATGGTGAACTTGGTCTCCTGGTTGGATCTTTTGAGCCAATTTGGACTGTCTGGGACCAATGGTTACAAGAAAGGAATTCACTGCTCTCTCAATCTTGCAACAGGAAAAAACATTTGATTCTTGGATTTTCCTTAGCTGGGCTTCGCATGTGCCAATTTAAGGATTATGGTCTCCATGCAGGGTCTTTCATACCAATCTGGACTATCTAGGACCATCGGTTACAAAAAAGAAATTTAATGCTCTTCTAATCTTGCAATAGGCAAAAACATTTGATTCTTGGATTTTCCTTAGCTGGGCTTCACATGTGCCAATCAGGGAATTTGGTCTCTAGGATGGGTCTTTCGAGCCAATCTGGACTATTTGGGACCATCAGTTACAAGAAAGAAATTCGCTGCTCTTCTAATCTTGCAACAGGTAAAAACACTTGATTCTTAGATTTTCCTTAGTTGGGCTTCACATGTGCTAGTTCATGGAATTTGGTCTCCAGGTTGGGTCTTTCGAGCCAATCTAGACTATCTTGGACCATTGGTTATAAGAAAGAAATCCATTGCTCTTCCAATCTTGCAACTGGTAAAAACACTTGATTCTTGGATTTTTCTTAGCAGGGCTTCATATATGCCAGTTCAGGGAATATGGTCTCCAAACTGGGTGTTTCGAGCCAATCTAGACTATCTGGGACCATCGGTTACAAGAAAGAATTTCGCTGCTCTTCCAATCTTGCAATAAGAAAAAACACTTGATTCTTGGATTTTCCTTAGATAGGCTTCACATGTGCCACTTCAAAGAATTTGGTCTCCAGGCTGGGTCTTTAAAGCCAATCTAGACTATCTGGGACCATTGGTTACAAGAAAGAAATTCGCTGCTCTTCCAATCTTGCAACAAGTAAAAACACTTGATTCTTGGATTTTCCTTAGCTGGGCTTCACATGTGCCATTTTAGGGAATTTGGTCTCCATTTGATTTTTACCTTCCACTTCCATGTGATATAATTTTCATCTACTACAAGAAATTATTTTGAATTTGATATTTTGTGGTAAGAATCTTTAATTTGCACCTTGGAATTAGAATCTAATATTTTTTTTAAGAAAACAAATTTTTTACCCATAAAATTGTCCCCCCTCCTATTCATTCCCTATTTCAATTTTTCTGAGTTGGGAACGATTTGTGACCGAGTGAGCTTGGGTTTTTGAATCTCCTTGAAGATTCGAAGCTTTTTGCATTTTTCCTGGTTTCTTCAAATTTTTTCCAAAGATTTTTAAGTTTCTCTTGAAGTTCTTCATCCTCCTCTTGAAGATCTTCATAGTTCTTGAGGAAGGAGTCATTTGGAGAATTTGACATCTTTTGGGATTTTTTGCAAATTGTGAAACTTCTTGGGGTTCTTTGTAATTTTGGGAAATATGGATAAGAGCAGAAAGTGAAAAACTCGCTGGGTGTAAGTTGAGCAAGGAAGATGACTCTCCATCAGTTGACCACACCTCATATAGGTCAATGATTGGTAGCCTATTATATCTGACAGCTAGTAGGCCTGACATCTTACAAGCTGTGTGCATGGTAGCCAGATTTTAAGTAGGACCAAAAGAGACACACGTGGCAGCAGTGAAGAGAATTTTTAGATATCTGAAAGGGACTAGTGAGTTTGGGTTATGGTATTCGAAAGTTAAGAGTTTTACTTTGTCATCTTTTTCAGATGCAGATTGGGCCGGATGTGTAGATGACAGGAAGAGCACCAGTGGTGGTGCATTCTATTTGGGGAGCAGCTTGGTGGCATGGCATAGTAAGAAGCAAGAGTCAGTCTCTCTTTCAACTGCAGAGGCAGAATACATTGCAGCTACATCTTGTTGTACACAAGTGTTGTGGATGAAGCAGATGTCGAAGGATCTGAGTGTGGAGGTTGAGCAGGCAGTGCCACTATATTGTGACAATACTAGTGCTATCAATATCTCCAAGAACCCAGTGATGCATTCTAGAACGAAGCACATTGCAATCCGGTATCATTTCTTAAGAGACAAGGTGATGAAAGGTGAAGTGAGGATGGAGTTTGTTCCCATAGTAGAGCAAGTGGCTGATATCTTTACTAAACCGTTTCCCAAAGATCAGTTTGAGTTCCTTAGACAGAAGCTGGGAGTGGTGGTTCTTCCAAAGCACTAGTGGCATTGGGAGTGGGGGAGCAAGTTGCTTGATGTTGCTACCCCCATATTGGACTCAGGGGGAGTCCATTGGTTCCACCCTTTGTACTTGTTGTCAAAGGGGGAGAGAGTTACTCATCGGAGATTTGGAGTGTATTAGTGATGAGGTGGTTGCCAACAACTCCAAAGGGGGAGATTGTTGTTTTATGGTTGTCCATGTTGGCAACTCGACCACATGGCGATGATGATGTGATCAGTTTGGGTGACGTGGATGAAAATGATGATATGATAGTGTCTAGTGTTACCGATGAGATAACAGAACTATTTGGTATGCATGGAATGGTTTGTTACATCCTGAGTATGTGGTGCGAGTTTCTGAGTCAAAACTTACAAAATTGGCCTATTTTCGATCGGGGGCATTTTTGGTAGTGAAAATTACATTTTTGGAAGATCATTTCTTCATAAAAAATATAGATTATAATTTATCTAGTCCAGTGCATCTAATTTTGTCACATTCCGATACCGTATGAAGAAGTTACGACATTTGTGGCAGTCGAGGGAAGTTTCGGTATTGAAGATGAATTTTTTAAAGGAAGTGTTCTCCATGTAACAATACGAAGAAAATCCAATCTTTCCAATGGTTCTACTGGAAAGGTATAAGGGCATTTTGGTCTTTTTATGAATGAGTCAGATGATTGACTCTACTGGAAAGTCGTAAAGCGTCCAGTTACGGTTCCAACGCACTTTGTTTCATCTCGATCGGATATCGTATGAAAAAGTTATAAGTGTTTCCGTAAAGCCGGTTCAAAAATCCAAATTGAAAATCCATCAGTTGCTCTCGGTGTTGGGTGGATATTTTGGAATTTATTTTTGAAATTTGTAGGGTTTTTGTGTAATTTCAAGATTTTGGAAGTCTGAGTTGCAAGGGGTCTTTAAGCACTGAAATATAAGGAGGCAGGGGCTTGATTGTAATAAAGAGGAGTAAAGGGAAGTGAAATGGATGGTCCAGATTCGACCACGTAGGCTTGATACCCATCCAAAGGCTACTGAGATTTTGCGCTAACATGGATGAGATAGATGCTTGCGCGTAGGATTTGATTGGTTAGGTGCATAATCCTTGATGCACTGGTGCTACACCTTATCAAGGGATGTTGTGGTGTTTCGCACGTACATAGAAGGTATAAAAAAAGATTCCGATCTTAAGGATATCATGAGATCTGATTAAAGCCATCATGGAGGATTCAGATCCAATAGTCGATAAGCCTTTCACTTTTGTGAGTGGGAGACAAGCTCCCTTAAAATCCGGATAAGCAACCAATCAAAGATCGACACCAAAAAGTCCATGCTAACCGATGATGTCAGCATGACGTCATTAGTTGACTATCTTATTCAAATCTTGTGGTTGAGATTTACTATCCATTATTTTAATCGGATGGTCTAGATTAAGAGATTCTCCTTGATGAGATCTATGACCAGATGCACGCGCCGCCAATGTAGCCTACGCCACTCCTACGAAGATTCCATTTCGGGCTATCTCATTGCTCCAACTTCAAATGATCATATCTCCATCATTTTAACTCAGATTTGGGTGAACCAAGTTGTTGTTTCTTTGTTTTTTTTAGACCTACACCATGGAAGCAAAAAAAAAAAAAAAAAAAAAAAGAGTTTTGAGTGAAAGAAGACTATGGTTTTGGCCGGTGAAGCTTCCCCTTCTTTGTTCGTCCTTGAATGAACATGAATACTTGATGATAAATGTTCTTAGGCCATTAAAGGAGGTAAAAGAGGTGGTTGAGGTGTGTTAATGATACATTAACTCAAAGCCAAGGAGGAAGAGAAGAAATCAAGGATGTGTTTGCTTTGAAGAGCAAGAAGCCAAGGGAGAGAAGGTGTAAGCACCAAACTTGTCAATACAAGTTTTCAGTCATCCCAGACAATCGGTTGTGAGATTCTCTAACCTTTGATTTACATTATATGCATGTATGTATGTTAGGGTTAGTTGTGGATGAATGTATACATGCTAGGTTAGTTGTGGATGAACTGTAAGCATGCTAGCTAGTTGTGGATGTATATGCTAGGCAGAGCTTGACTGTAGGGCACTGATATAAGCCCAATTTAATTGTATTCTTTATTGAGTGTTTAGTGGGTGCTAAGCAATGGGAGTGGGTGCTCCCGTGTAGTGGGTGCTACACATTGTACCGGCACTGCGAGTGCCATCTCAACTTCGGCTTGAGAAAATTGGTTGTGGGTGCTCCTGACTGTGGGTGCAGTCAAAAGTAATGTATTGAGTAGGTACGAAGCCTTTATAGGCACTACTCCGAGGATGTAGAAAAATTGCCGAATCTCGTAAAAACCCTGTGTTGTGGGTGCTTGTGGTTTGTATTTTATATTGAAGTGCGTGGAATGTGGAATGGGTGTGCACACTTGGAAGTGCCTATGAGAGGCTGAGTGTGCATACGACTGTGTGTAAACAGGGACAAGTATATCAGGTTTTTCTTGGCCAGATTCGGACAGGTTTTTGGGGATCGGATTTGGACTCACTGATTCACCCCCCTCTCAGTGACTGCCAGGTTACAACAATATCCTAGGCTAGCACCACCAGAACCTCAGCAAGTGTAACCACAAAAGAAGTGGTACTTTGCATGTAAACAACATGGACATAAGGCTAGATCATCTTTACAAATGAAGCAATGCTATATATGTGAACAATTTGGGCATATATCCAGATTGTGTCCACGGAGGAAGTTAGCAGACTCATATGTGGAACTTTCGACATCAACAACTAATCAACTACTTTTGATGCAGCAAATTATCAGAATGCAAGAAGGAATATTTGGAGATGAAAGCAAAAGAGGCTAAGGCTACATCTAAGGTAGTCACAGATATGCTGTTGACATTGATGAAATTCTCACATGCATGTTGTACCTGATATATCTTAGTTATTTAATAAGCTCACAAGAGTTATTAGAACCTGATACCTTCCATTTGTTGTATATACATTCCCTACTGTCAAGATGTGTCAAAGTTTAAGAGTTTGGCACACAAGTTGATAGTCGATATCCTACAAGCGGGGATACAAGTTTCTGTGTTCCATCCACATACTTGGACGGGTCTTGATAACTCAATTGAGTAAGTTATTGATGAAGGAGATGTTATGTAAGGGATTGTAAAGCATACCTAGACTTTGACATGACCTAAACATAAAAGCTACATAATGAGTGTAAGAAATAAGGATAGAGTGGAGTCAGTATCATGATATATTAATTCCAATTGACACTGCAAAAATAATGTCATACAATGATTTCAAACATGATCCCTTTGCTTCATCGACTATCCTTGAGTCATGAAATAGGCAAGGATGAGATCTGCAGTTCCCGTTGATCAGGAATGATTTCACGGTGACCTCGACCGTAAATACCAGAAAGGCAGATGATGTAGTAAGAGTATTCTCCTTGTAAAGAAGTGGGAATAGTATTGGGAAGCTGATACCTAAAAAATTGTGCCACCCAATAGTTCTAAGGTTGATCATTAGAAATATCATATCAGAATGACAGGGTCAAGATCAGAAATGCGAAATAGTGAGAATGATAACAGATCCAAGTGAGCAGACCTAAGATCAAGTTGTATGGGTGATTAAAGGTAAAGAAAATTAATTTATGAAGTAAGAATGTGAGAATGCATATCTAAATGACATGGTCATTTAATATATATATATATCTAAGTATATAAAGAAAATATATGAAAGTTAAAGTATAATATCTGGAATGTTGATGATTTAAATTTTGAAATTATAATGGATTGTGGATAATAGGAAATTAGTGGAATAATGAGAATACTCAGCATGCTTGACTGTAGTGTGAGGTCAAACAGTGTGAATATAGGCATGGAAATTTGATTTCATAAGAGAAATGAATAATACACTAAGTATGTGTATATGTATGGTGAAATGAAATCGTAGCCTGAAAATTTTGAAGTTAGGTAAATGATTGAATATTATCTTGTGTATTTAGTGGAAACCATAAAATAAAAATAATAATTGTATGTGTGATGATATTATAGGGTTGATATTAGAAAGTGAGATGAAGAAAGCTATGTGGATTTCATAGTTCTCAAGGAATTAAGGACATGATTAGATAGGGTACCAGTATGACCAATAGATATGTTAATATGTGTTACTGAAATCAGTCAGTACTACTAAGGTATATGGCCATGTTAGTAACACTGATAAAATTTAATGACGCAATTCAGTGGATGAAAGTGATGTTAAAATGAATGGGATTGATCTTGGGTGATGCATAACCCTAAATTTCGAGGATGAAATTTTAGTAAGAAAGGGGCAAATTGTAACACCCTAAACTAGAAGCAACTGAGTCCAAGGGTATTGCCTAACTCATGACATGATGTAGGCTGTATTGCTGCGGATCTAAGAAATACAGAAGTAGAAGAGATAATTTGGCTGACCCACTAATCCAAGGAAGGAGCACAAAATAGCCAAAGAGGAGTGGGACCAGTCCTACATTGAAAGGACTAACAAGCCCTAGAGGTCGGAAAACAAATGGACTAAAGATGGGCAAATATATGGGATACACTGCAGCCAACCGGGGCAGCCGGTTCGGGTAGCAAAATGCCCAGAAATAGGATTTTTCCTCAGTGGATCCCACTACCTTGCGGGGTATTTCCACCCATTCATAGCATATGTAGGAGCATATTTAAGGGTTCAAATGCATTAGGTTGCATGTGGAACCACTGAGCCTACAATTAGTTATTTGATTTTAAATTAAAGGAATTATCACTCCCCTCCCCTAAACTTTGGGGAAATATCAAGTTCACCCCATGGTTTTTGAATTAATTCACTCCCCTCCCACGAAATCAAAAGATTCTACCACTCATTAGTACCTATTAGATTTTTCTGTTAAGTGACTAGTAAATATTTTAAAATTCCCAAACTGCCCTCTAATAAATCGATTAAAAGAAAGAAGAGATCTTCAACGAGTCCTTCAACGAGAAGAGCTATTCAACGAGAAAGCTCAGTGTCTAAGAACATGAAAATTTTTTCAATGCAAGGTATTAGTGATCAACTCTATTGCTCATCAAAAGAAAGAAGAGAAGTCCTCTTCTTCAACGAGTCCTTCAATGAGAAGAGCTCTTCAACGAGAAAAAAATTTCAATGCAAAGTATTACTGATCAACTCTATTGCTTGAGCAATGGAAGATTTATCACCTGTGGCTCCTTTGCAAGTTTTTTTTTTTTTTTGGTCAAGTTTGTGGCTTCTTTGTAGGTTTTTTTATTGAGACATGGAGAGCAGGATTATGAAGAGAGAATAGAATAGAAGAAGTCAAAACAAACTAGAGGATCAAACTAATAGAATTCCGATGTTCCAAGGTCAGAGAAATCAGTAACAAAATGCAATCCATACAGGAATAGTAATCTGTTTCTAGGAACTTCAGTTGGGATATCAAATGCAAAAACATATGTAGGTCTATTAACAAGGTGATCCTCTAAATAAATTACAAAATTAATAACCATTCCACTAGTAAAAGCTTCAGTAATACCTATTACACTAAAGAACGACCAGATGAAATAGGGCTTCAACTAAAAGGGCTTCGATGTAGATGGATTTACTGAAGAGATTGCTTGAAACTAGGTCTTTGACTGAGAGGGCTTCAGTGCAAATGAACTAGGGTGTTGATTGAGGGGGCTTCACTGTAGAGGAACTAGGGCTTCGACTGAGAGGAATTCTAGTGCAGGGCTGGCTTCTCGGTGAGTAGTGATGGTAAAAATGGAGAGTTGCCTTTGTCTTCTTGGTGAGCGGCGACGATAAGCGGCGATGGTGAAGAAGACTCATTGAAGATGAGGACTTGAAGTAGAGGACTCGGGGTTTTCTTTTCATCAATTTATTAGAGGGCAGTTTGGGTATTTACTAGTCACTTAACAGCAAAATCAAACAGGTACTAACGAGTGGTAGAATCTTTTGATTTCAGGGGAGGGGAGTGAATTAATTCAAAAACCATGGGGAAACTTGATATTTCCCCAAAGTTCAGGGGAGGGGAGTGATAATTCCTCTTTAAATAACTATATGAAATGAGTTTTTTCTTAAAAATAAAAACCAAAACGAAGGGTCTGTTTTGGTTTATAAAAGGGGGACAATGATGTTGGCTAATGCCTCTCCCTTGCTACTGAGAACAGAAGGGAGTGTACAGCTACAATTTTTGGGGTATGTCTGCATCTAGGTAAGACCTCAACCCTTTAAGTTGATGATTTCAATCTAGTTAGCAGTAATAGATAGTTAGGGTTAGAAAAATTCAGTAGGTAGGGACTGCGATTAAGTCCCTATGAGTGGAATTCAGATCCCAGTGAGTCAATTCTCAATTTCGGGAAGGGTTCTGGGACCCAATTTGCATGAATTTCATCCCTGTAAACCCCAAACCAAAGGGGTTCCAATATCCATGAGAAATTTATGCAAATTGGGACTGAAACAAGGTAGTATGTAGTAAAAATTCTGCACAGAAAGCATAGGCAGAAATTCAGAACTTGGAAATTAAAGGGATCGATATGAATTTTTCCTATATAGCCTGTTGAGCTCAATTAAGGTTTGAATCTGATTCCTATGATTGTATCCTTGTCAATTCAACCTTAATTGAGTGATTAAATTGTGAAAAGAGGTACAATTTCTTTGGTGTATCAATTCCATTCCTAAATTTATAGATTTTATGGAAATTAAGTAATGGAGCTTGGGATTCACTTAATTAAATCCTATAATTGGGTGATAACGAATCCCATGCAAACACAAGACTACCCTAAAGTGTGAGTGGGCATCAGACCATGAATTGGAATCCAATTCAGAGACTGAAGCATGCAAGAATAGAATTGGCAGAATCAGATTCTGTAGCAAAGGGGAACCGACAAGTCCGACTGGCCAGCGAATTGCTGCCCAACCAACCCGCCAGTTGGTGTGTTTTATGGCTGATCAGCCCCTGTTTTTGCCTGACCTGTGCCCTGCGCTTGTGGGTTATATCCCTTACCTTTTTACCCACTTTATCCCTATGGGTAAGGGCAATTTGAAAGCTTTCCCGAGACCTTAAGTTGGGTTAGTACAAGAGATGTTAGGAGTTATTTTGGGTTCAACAGTCAACCTGTATGTAGTCACATTAGGTGTTGTCGACACACAATTTTTTCACCCCCTCTAGCTATGATGAATTCCGGATCTTGGATGTGACTTCTTGCTTCCAATTGATAGAGATGATAATTGATTAAGGAAAGCAAGAAAATCCCGTGCGGGAGGGAAGAGGGCCCAATTATGACTTTTCATATACGAAGGAATCCGATCAGAATGACTGTACAGATGGATAGTACTCAGAATCACAATTCCAATGATATATGGTACGTCAAACTTAGACCCTCGGATCTGCCACAATCTTTTTTGGAAAATCACATTTTTGCACGTGTGAAGCCCTGCCTGCCTCACACATGCAGCCCCACCCATACTAGCAAGCTAGCCTTTGCATACCAGCCAGCTAACCCCGCTCATGCCAACCAGCCAGGACAATGTGCCCTTGCCAGCCAGCCCCGCATGCCTCGTTCAACCTCACGTGCATGCCACCTGTATACTCGCGTATGCCTCTCGTACCCATGCACATGCCTTGCTCGCTCGCCATACAAGCCTCATGTCCCTGCCTACCAATGCCACAAGCCCCTACATGCACCTCGTGCACCCTTGCATACATGCCTTACGCACTTGCTACACAGGCCTCGTGCCCCTGTGCGCATGCCTCTTGCCCTCACCACTAGTGCCTCGTGCCCTAGTGCACATGCCTCATACCACTACATACATGCCTCGTGTACCTGCCAGCCCTTTCGTATACATAACCCATGCATGCCAGCCCCCGCAAGCCCCTCGCACATACCTCGCACCCCTACCTGCCTGCCTTACACCCCCGCCTGCCTGCCTTGCACCCTTGCCAGCCCACCGGGCTCCCCTGCCTACTTACCGTGCTCACCAAGCCTGCACCATACGCCCACTGCCATGCATAACCCTGCTTGTCCCCCATACCATGTGCCGCACGCTCCTGCTAGCTTCCCTGCACACACCCTGCCTGCCTTGTGCACCCATGGCTACCCCGACCACCCTTACCCAACCTCCTATGCCGCCATTAATGGCCGAAATATGTGTTCCATTGACTTATTGGGTGAAGGTATTTTCTCTCCACCCACTTATGCACTATACACTACCCCGCTAGCATACCCTACGCCGCAACCTCCCATTGGCCCAAAAAGGTATCTTTTTACCTTAGTGGCCCAAAAAAAATTACTTTTTTCCTATTAGCCAAAGAAAATTATCTTCCACCCCATTGGACCAAAATTCCATATTTTCATCCCATTGATTTAGAAAAACCACTTTTTCTCCCTATTGGCTAAGGAATTTCCCCTTTCCTCCCTATTGGTTCAAGAATCCTATAAATACCCCCTCTTTGGTTTTACACACCACAACAACCCAAGCCTCTTAGTGAGCATCCCTTTGTAGAGAAGCTTTGCCCTCTCTCCTCCCCTCCCCCCTTGAGGTTTTTCAAGTCTTTGGAGAGATCTTCATAAGATCTGAAGTGTTCTTCAGGCCTTCGAAACTCTTCAATCCTTTGCCTTCTTTTGAGTGAGTTTTGGTAGGAAAAGTTTTTCCTTAGTCCCCCTCCCCCTTTTGAGGTTTGTCAAGCCTTCGAAGAGATCTTCATAAGATCCGAAGTGTTATTTGGATCTTCGAAGTGTTCTTCAGGACTTCGAAGTTCCTCAATCCCTAGAGAATAGCCTATTTCCAGTGGAAGCTTTGTTGGAGTGCAACCTTAGCCAAAGTCCTAAAATAGTTAATCCTAGTGGAAGCTTTGCTGGAGTACCCACAACCTAACCCTCCCATAGCCTATCCCTAGCAGAAGCACTGCCGGAGTGCCACCTCAACCAAAACCCAGAAGTAGTCATCCCTAGCAGAAGCTCAGTCGAATCAATACCACAGTTAAAATCCAAAAGTAACCATTCCTAGTCAAAACTCTATCCAATCAACATCTCAGAGAAAGGAATTTGGAGGTCAAGACCATCTTCGCCTGAGCCAGGAAAATCCAAAAGATAGTTCGTGCCAGCACTAATCGGGGGCCCATCCCTCTTGACCCAAAATAGGGGTCAAGCTCAGGTATAATTTCTCACCTAAACTAGTATAATGTAGACTCTATATTGACCTTGTTGTGGTGTACATAATCTTTTGAATTCAGTCAATGTATATATGAGTGATAATTTAGCCATATATACGGAATAAAAACAATCATAGAAAATGTTCATTCTTAAGCATCTAGTAGGAAGACTGGTTGAACCGGGTAGATTAGGTGCCTAACAACTTCCCAATTCTTTAACCAGACATGTACCCTAATCTCTGGACCAGACCAACTTTTGGGCCCTTTTCTCAAGAATCGGGCCCACCCCTGGGTCCTAGGCCCATAATTATAGGTGGTGACTCCAAACCCCTTTTTTTTGCATGATCCCAAATCCCCGTATTGGACCATCATCAAACCCCCATCTCAATGATAAACTTTATGATATGCATATGTTTGTGTTTACAGGAACTTGTAGGCACCTAATTTTGTCACCCCCCACCGACTATGATGAATTACGGATCTTAGCCGTGACTTCTTGCTTCTGATCGACAGGGATGATATTTGATAAAGGAAACCCAAAAACATCCTTTGCTCACCCAAAACCTCAAAAATCCCATACGGGAGGGAAGAGATACGGTGGTGCGAGGCCCATAGGAAAGCACAGATGACACAACACTCCCCAAAGAAAGAGAAAGAGAGGAGAGAGGGCCGAACTCAAGTCCTTCCCCCCCAAAGGGGAAGAGAATTCTCCAGCCGCTACCCTCACAGTTGTGACTCCATTGGGGATAATGTTAAGCTTCTGACATTTGATGCTAACTCTAAATGCAAGAACATTTTCCACCACATCTATTTGAAATTGTGTTTGGTTAACCTCATGTTTGTATTTGTACTCCCTAACCGCATCATGCATCATGCTCGAAGTGAAATCACTTAGCGAGGGACTCATTGTCATCCTTGCACCCTCAAGGAGGTCAATGCATATTATAGAGAATACTCTGAGAGCAAATGGTAACCGCTTCCTGTACAAGGGTGTGGGGTATTGTTAAACGGCGAGGATGTTCACAATTGTGCTAGCACCCTCGGGGAGGTCTACACAATGTATGATAATTTGAGATTGAATAATGATATTCCCGTATTACACTTTTTCACACAATCACTCACGGTTCCACCACCTAGTGGCCAGTTGCTTAACCTCATGTGTAGTCACGAGTAATGGACAAGGAAGTCACCCCCTTGATCTCATAGCTCTGGGCATATCAAAAGGATCACGTACTTTGTGTATATAGATCCTGTCAGAAAAACCTTGTCAGTCATATTGAATCCACCATATGCTTGCATCATGTAGAAAATAGATGGAGAACGCTAGGAAAACCACAAGCTTATCTGTAGAATTCATTTGTAGTCTTGAAAAGAAATTTTCCAATGATATATTCTAGTCATAAAGAAATGCTCTCCTAAGTGGCTTTCAGATAAAAGGTGTCCTTCCTCCTTAGAAATGAAATATGGATGATTTGGCGTACGCGATCCGGGATGATTTCTATCAAAGTCCTGTGAAATGCCAAATTATCTAAAAAGACCCAAGGAAACTAGGAGGATGGTGTAAGATTAAGGAAAACATGACTTTATCGACCAAGAATGTATTAATAGGAATATTCTGGTTAAGCCATTTGTATGAAATTCACGCTTATGACATTGAATGGACTAGGGGCATGGACCCCTACCCACTCCCTATCATTAAGTGGACTAACTTTGGATGAATTATTGGTTGACAATTGAGTGGATGAATGAATAAAGGGTTGGGAATATAAGAATCCTAAAATAAGCCACTTTTGGTTCAGGCACAATTCCACACCTCAAGAATTCTCCGCGGTCCATTTGGACACGTTAAGGTAACCGATTGACTTGATTAAGTCTAGTGTCACCTCCATCGTCTCTTCAAGATTGTCTATTGCCAAATGATTACAACCCAGTTCACATAGATCCACACGAATCTGAATCCCCCAAGCAAGCATGGGTCCACCCCATAGAGATCTTACAAACAGAAATGGCCGAGGTTAATAGAGGAATAGCCCAGATACTGCATGCACTCCAAAACCCTCCCAGGGCTAAACCAACACAAGCTACAGGAGAGTTGGATTAGAATGGACCCACAGGTCATCGCGGGAAATCTTCCCGAGTTGATTCAGGAGAACCAAAGAAATTCAGGCCAACCGATCAAAGAGGTGTTTCACCTACCCATCCAAATGGTTAACGGGGGGCCTATTCCAAGGTCCCTCCTCTCCGGGTAGTAATTGAAGATGAAGAAGAGGAGTTTGCGGCGCACGTCTGAATGGAACCACTAGAGACGGAGAGAGAAAGAAAAATTAGAGGACATTTAGAAAAATTGGAAAATATACTTCGAACGGGAAAAAGTTTAGAAAGTCAAACAATGGATTCTGATGAAATGAGTTTCTTTTCCAGGGTAAGGATTCCCGAGAAGTTCAAATGGAAGTCTGATAGATTTGACGGGTCAGGAGACCCTAAGGCTCATCTAAAAGTCATTCTCAGCATCGCCAAGTCATAGTAACTTGCTGACAACCAGATGGGACAAGCCTTAATGTTAACCCTATTAGGACCAGCACTCCGGTGGCTCAAACATTTGGAGTCAGCCCAAACTCAGAATTAGATAATAGTGGTGAAAGACTTCACCAAGCAATACTCTTACAATGCTGAAGTGGATGTGAAGCATCGAGAGCTTGAGACATTGAGATAGCAGCTCAAAGAAGGATTCATCGCCTTCTTAATGAGGTTAAGGGATAAGGCCACTAAGATGGGAGATCGGCCTTCAGAAGCAGAACAAGTAGAAATGTTGATTGAGAACTTGTCAAACCTTATTATGATGTTCTCTATTATCAACATCTGCAAACTTTTGATGCCTTGATAGCCATCGGTACACATATGGAAAATAAAATCCTAAGGGAACCTCAGTATCAAGGATCCCCCCAAGATGTAGGGAAGAATACCAGAGTTGGACATGGAATGGCTCCCAAAACCAATGTGGTAGGTGCAGTCCAACAGATAATCTCACCTATCACCTCTTCACAACCATTTGTGATTTAAGCAGATGCCCTTACTTAGAAGGTTCTCGCCCAAGAAGACAATTCACTAATTTGGAAATACCCATGATAGCGATGTATGAAAAGCTAAAGAAATAGGGATTGCTAGGGACAGTAGATCCAAGAGTAATTAGCAACCCTCCCCCAGTTTGATATAGAGATCATGAATATTGTGCTTACCACATCCAGAAGGGGCACAACACTGAAAGATGCTTGGGTTTGCAACACGCAATCCAAGAGATCTAGGAGTTGGTAGACAATGGGACTATTGAAGTCAAGGTCAAGCAATCCCCTAATGTTAATATTAATCCACTTCCAGACCATGGAACTGTCAATATGTTGGCAACAATGAATGACTAGAAAAATTGGGACCCTCGGCTCTATGATCCAACCTATTTTATTAGGGATTCTAAGAAGCATCAAGAGGAGAGGTGTATTGAGTGGAGAAAGAAGTTCTTTCTTATGCAGAAATTGTCTCTTCCTCTGGAGTTGGTAGGGCACATCAATGGTCTCGTTAAGGATGCTTGTCAAAAGGAGTGCAACTCCTTCCGAAGGGCCATTTACATGTATCAGTTGGATAAGCACTTTTGTCACCCCATTTTCTATGATCATGTGAACTACCTAGACAAAGAAGCAACAGAGAGTGATCCCACTCAACTCATTGCATCTAGAGCTTCAGAAGAATCACATGAATGCCCATGCTTATAGGAAGGCCATGAGTCAAAGGGCCAAGGCCATGAGAACTCCCAAAAAAGAAGAGCCATCAGAAGAAGAATTAAAAAATCAAGCACTCACTATTCTCCCTCCCACATCAGCAGAAGAATCCACCTTACCACCATCACCATTTATCCACCATCACGATACCATCAACCTTCGCCATACCATCAACCTCCACTATATCATCAACCTCCTCCACACCATCAAGGGGGAGGGACCTCATCATCATATCACCCCCTATCTTCCTCATAATACCCTATTTCTTAAGTTACATCACCTTAATATCACCCCGCTTCATATCCCTCATCGGCCTCATACCAATCCCATTCTCAAGGTTTGGTGGATAACCCGAAAGAAGGATGGATGGACGGGTACATCTGGAAGGATATGATTGCATTACCAGATTCCCTAAAGATAATATCATCAACAGGATCGGTGAATGCTTTGGGAGAAGGCCAAGGTGATGACCCCACTTCACTAATTCAGACAACCATATCTATAGAGGATAAATTTGGAGATAATTGTAGAGATCACAGATGATCTTCTTAGAGCATTAACAACATTGGCAATAAGGAAGCAAGTCAAAGAGCACACCTCCCTAATCCACATAGGGCGTGACACAGAGGACGATGAATCAGGTCTGAGTTTGGCTTCAGGCCAGGGAAGTTCAGTCTGACCCTATGGAAATCTTTCGGTTTATAAGCTCTAAATACTACGAGCATTTGGATGCAAGGGAATTTGATGGTTAAGAGGAATCTGATGAAGAACCAAGTGAGGGGGAAATCAGAGAAGAAGAGGATGATGACAATGAAGATGAGGACAAGAGTGAAGATGAGAATGCTGGACATGACTTTGAGTCTTAAGGAGATGATGAGTACCCGAACTGGGATGACTACCAGGGCCCTTGGGACAATAATAAAGATGATGAATCATGGTACTATTCACCAGGGATCCAGGAGGATATTCGGTGTATGCAATCGGAGAGGATCCGATGGTTGATCCCATAGATGCTATTCAGTCAGCACTCACAATCCATGTGGAAGGGGAAGATCCAACATCGGATTCAGAAGATAGTGAAGGATATGAGATCACTTTTGAAGGTGAAAAAAATTCTATAGTAGAACACATGGCTTATGTCTATAATCGTTTGGTTGACATCAAACTCGAGGCTGATGAGATTCATCAAATGTTAGGCGAAGTATCCATTAATAAACAATGCTATACTGAGCAGTTGAGAATCCTTGAAAAAATAAGGGGACATGCAACACTTGTAGAAATGGTGGATACAGCAGTTGTGCGGCTTTCCAATGCAGCTATGAAGGTGCGAGCTAGGGCCCTTGACATTTGTAGAGGACCTCAACTTCCCACCCCTAGCAGGGAAGGAGAATTAGAAGAGGACAATGAACTTATGGTAGGAATTACTACCATAACAAATAGTGATGATGAGGAGTGTTATCCTATGGAGATCAACGTGAAGAAACCTGTCAATGTGATGGAAACTCGAAGTGGATGAGACTACAAGGGCAAGGCCCTAGCCATAGAATAGTTAAGGACTAATAAGGTAGGAACCAGTGGCTTACAGAAAGAATCAGAGAATCCAGTCTTGGCTCAACTCAAGAATTCCCAAGCTAATATCTCGATTTGGGGATTGTTGATGGCCTCCCCCACACATTGTGAAGCAGTTTTGAAGTCTCTTACCAATGTGCAAGTGCCAATCGAGATAGATCTAGTACATCTCTTATATATAGTAGGGGCAACATATATGGTACAGTCATTGATGTTCTCAGACTCTGAACTCTCCAAAGGAGTCCAGCACAATAAATCTCTACACATCACGGTAGAATGTCTTGACTAGGTGGTTCCCCAGGTTCTTATTGACAACGGGTCCTTTTTAAATGTTCTACCCTTGAGATCGGAAAAGTGTATTGGCATCAACTTGGAAGAGATGAGGTTGTCAAACCAAACCATACGGGTATATGACAACACCAAGAGGAAAATCCTTGGCATCCTTGCCATAACCGTAATGATTGGCTCGGTGAAGTTTAATGTTGATTTCTATGATATACTCGCATCTTTCAATATACTCTTAGGAAGGCCTTGGTTACATCATGGGGAGGCAGTGTCCTCTAGTCTCCATCAGAAAATGAAATTCATCTATAAAGGGAAGGTGATTACAGTAGCCGGGGATCCCGAAGTGGTGAACACCTTAGCCAATATTGAAAATGGAGAAGAACAAGACCAGGAAGTCCAACTTAGTGGTTTTAAAATAGAGAAAACTTGTGCAGCACTCGCCAAGGAATTGCTAGATGAAAAGATTCTAACTAACTATGAAGATATATGGAGCCCTTCGGTGTATCAAATGATGAGGAACATGTAATACTTTCTAGGGATAGGATTGTGAAAGTATCATTAGGGTATTTCAAAATTACCTACTCCAGTGGTTAGCAAAGGAAGTAGTGGTCTTGGGTACATTCCTCAAACCCCCCGACCAAGGAGCAAGAATGGTAGCAAAGGGCAAAAGGTATTAAGGATGACCAGGAAAATATCCGCCTCTTACTATCCCACTCTCAACCGGTACTTCATAAGGGAACAAGAAGATTTTTCCTTTTGTGGAAAAGTTGAACCATGGTTTGATGAAACCGTCGCAAAGATGCAATTAGGATTTGAATTCAAGATGAGCTCAATTGGATAACTCATGAGGTACAACAACAGCAAATACTAGCCAAAGAAAATGATCAAGACAGTTGCATCATCGGAATAGTGGAAGTAGCACTGATTAAAGATGAGTTCTCCTCTAAAAACCCCACAACACTGATCCGGTCAAAGGAATTGCCAAGTCCTCGAGTACTCCTAAAGAGGGAATGGGAAAAAAAGATAAGACTCATCTAAAGTCTATAACTTCCCATGGTTCTTAAAAAGTCACATCTGTTCCTTTCTACAAAAGCCACAAGCTTAGGAGTTACGTGAGCTAAAGCCCAGGCTTTTCAGAGGAAGAAGCACTTATGCAAAGCAAAGGAGGGCACAAAGAATGATGGTCTATATGCACTATGCCCGAATTAACTGCAACAGGAAGACCCATGATGGTGGTCAGAAATGTGACCGAGGAACATGGATGGATTCAATCAGTAGGCTTGAAAAATTAGACTTTATAGAAAGAGGATTGAGCAGTCTCCAGCAATCATCACCCCTCGAGTTTTTTGTCTTTAGTGAATATGAGTTGGATCAGCTCATCTTTGTCAAGAAACAAGTGTCTGATGTTAGCACCCATGAAGAGATAGCGGGGCGCCATCAGCTCATCCACTGAGCCTTTGACCCGTTCCTGAACTGGACAAGCATTGGAGAAGACTTCAAGTTTACTCATGTACTGAGCCAACCACCCTGAATACCATTGATAAAAGCATCAAGCCAGTTATCAAGTATAGAGTCAAGTCAATTATTGAGTCTTCTGTTTATGATTGTGAGTTGGCCTTCCCTCTCGAGGAAAGTCAAGAATCCACATATGACGAGTCTGTTACTCCTTTCTTGAATTAAATTTCTGATTCTAAGTATGACTTGCCTCCTTTTTCTGATGATGATCTTAATAAATATCAAGAGTTAATAAAACAATGCAAAACAAGGAAAGCCCAACCCATCCGTGAGGATACTCGGGTTATTAATCTTGGAACTGACCAATGCCTTTGAGAGGTAAAAATTGGCACTACCCTTGATGACGAAGAAGTAGAATAGATGATTAGTCTTCTGATGGAATTCACTGAGGTCTTTTCTTGGTCTTATGAGGATACCTGGTATCGACCCCAACATTGTATAACACCGCTTGTGGACCAACCCTGGGGCAAATCAGATCAAGCTGAAGCTCAGAAGGATGCATCTAGAATAGAGTGAAAAGATCAGGGAAGAAGTTGTAAAGCAATGGAATGTAGGGTTGCTACGAGTGGTAAAATACCCCCAATGGTTGGCCAACATTGTATCGGTACCAAAGAAAGATGGCAAGGTACAAATGTGCGTAGACTTTCGAGATCTTAACAAGGTAAGCCCTAAAGATGACTACCCATTACCTCACATTGATGTATTGGTAGACAACACAGCAGGGCATGCCTTGTTATCATTTATAGATGGATTCTTGGGATACAAGCAAGTGTGTGTGCACCCAAAGGATTGGGAGAAAATACCCTTCACCACTCCATGTGTTACAAGGTGATGCCTTTGGATTGAAGAACACCGGGGTAACTTACCAAAGAGAAGCTACTGCCATATTGCATGACATGATGAACAAGGATGTGGAATTTTATGCAGATGAAATGATAGTAAAGTCAAAGGATTGGCAGGGGGACATTCCCGCACTAAGGCATTCTTTGAAAGAATCAAGAAGTATCAATTGAAGTTGAATCCTCCAAAGTGTGTATTCAGGGCAATGGCAGGAAAGTTGTTGGGATTCTTGGTAAGTGAAATGGGCATCAAAGTCGACCCTATTAAGATCAAAGCAATCCAAGAAATGCCCACGCCTCGCATTGAGAAGCATATACGAGGATTTCTAGGTCACATCCAGTATATCAGCAGATTCATAGCTCAGTTGACCACGATCTGCAAACCAATATTCAAGTTGCTAAAGAAGGGTCATCCCATAGAATGGAATGACTAATGCCAACAAGCTTTTGATAAGATCAAAGGGTATCTTATAAACCCGCTAGTATTGATTCCATCGATGGAAGGAGAACCACTTCTGTTGTATTTGTCAGTAGGAGAGTATTCCATGGACTCGCTACTAGAACAAAAAGAGACAGAAAAGGGGGTGGAGCATGCCATATACTACCTCAACAAGAAATTCTTGAAATATGAGACACGGTATACATCTTTGGAAATAACTTGTGCTGCACTGATTTGGGCAACAAAAAAAGGCTGTGACACTACATGGTAGCTTATCCAGTATGTTTGATCTCGAGGATGGATCAAATCAAGTACCTCTTTGAGAAACCAGCTCTAACAGGAAGGATGGCTCGATGGTTGCTGTTGTTATCGGAGTTTGACATCACCTATGTTGCTCAAAAATCTATCAAGGTTCAAGCTATAGCCGATCATTTCGCTACCCACCCCACAGAAGATGGAAGAGCCCTGGATGATGCCTTTCCCAATGAAGAAATCACAGTAATAGAAGAAGAAGACATAGTTAATGAATGGCAGTTATTCTTTGATTGAGCAGCTAATCAAAAGGGGTGTGGTGCGGGAATGTTGCTTGTCACCCCTAACGGTCTTTATTTGCCATCATCATTCTGCCTTGATTTCCCCTATACCAACAATATTGCTGAATATGAAGCTTGTGCCTTAGGACTCGAAACTACCCTGACCATTTGGGTAAAAAGGATCAAGGTATACGAAACATTAGAGATGAGAAACTAAAATCGTATCAAGAACATCTGGAGGAAGTGATTGGACACTTTGAGAAGATCTTGTTTGAATACTTCGAAAGGGACAACAACCAGTTTGTTGATGCCTTTGCAACCCTGGCTTCTATGGTAAGGTGCAATCCTATGGCTAGGGTTCGACCATTCTTAGTGGAACAAAAAAGTAGGCCCATTTATTAGAATTCAGTGAACTCTCTCACTATAGATGGTCGGTCTTGATTTGCTCACATAGTGGATTATCAGGGAAAGGAATCACCCGAGTGGAGCAATTGACAAGGAAAAGAAGTTCCTATGGAGATATACCACCCAATTTATCCTTCAAGGAGCCTTGTTATACAAGAGATCCTATGATAGAATATAGTTGTTGTGTGTGGACGAAGAGCAAGCTACAACCATCATGGAGGAATCAAGGCCTTTGTGGACCCCACATAAATGCCAAGATGCTAGCTAAAAAGACTCTTAGGCTGGGATATTATTAGAACATAATGGAAGCAGATTGTGTAAGGTTTGTCAAGAAATGCCACAAATTTAGATATTTTCCAATATCACACATATCCTGCTAACAGAGTTGCACTCAATCAGTTCTCCTTGGCCATTCTCTACCTAGGGCATTGACATCATTGAAAAGATCAAACCCAAGGCATCCAATGGTCACAGATTCGTTTTAATAGCCATTGACTATTTCACCAAGTGGGTAGAAGCTCAGTCATATAAAGTCCTCACCTCTACTAAGGTGGCAAAATTCATCCAAGAAAATATTATTTCTCGATATGGAGTACCTCAAGAGTTGATATCAAATCAGGGATCCCATTTATGGGGCAAAACCGATAAAATCTACACAAAATTCAGTATCAGAAGGCATCACTCTACCATGTATAGGCCATGAACCAATGGGGTAGCAGAGGTGGCTAACAAGAACATTAAGGTCATCTTACAAAAAATAGCTGAAACACATAAGGATTGGGCAAATAAGTTGCCCCTTGCCTTGTGGGCATATCGGACTTTTGTGTAATCCTCGATAGGGGCAGCACCTTTCTCTTTGTTGTATAAGGTTGAGGTAGTTCTACCCATAGAAATCCTAGTGCCATCCCTAAGGGTGCTCCTAGATAGTCAGCTAGTTGAAGAAGAATGGGTGAAAGCCAGATATGATGAGCTCAACTTTCTCGATGAAAGATGTATGAAGGCCATGGATAATCTGAAGAAGTATCAACTGAGAATGGAAAGGGCCTTTAACAAGAATGTGAAGCCCCATCACATAGAGGAGGTTGAGCTTGTTCTTTGGGAATGAAGTGCTCCAATTTATGACCCAAGAGGGAAATTCAGGCCGAAATTCAGTAGCACATTCACTGTCAAATAAATTTTCACACCCCACTTTAAAGTAGACCCAATTTATCATTAGGAATACCAGTGATGTGAGTAATACACGTACCTGTCTTACCACCTACCAGGATCTCTGATAGCAGCATATTCACAATCTCACAACACAAACCAATATAAGCAGCGATATTTATAAATAAAATAGGGAAAACATCTAATGGTAATATAATAGCAATAACCGAGTTATTCTATTACATTCATCCATAACGTATACTATAATCTCAAAATATACAATTCACAGCTATATCCAAAAGTATCAAAAGATGATATACAATCTCATAATGTGGCATAAGCACAGTGGTCGTAAGCAGTCCTGGTCGTGCTCCTTCGCTTCTGACATCCACCAGTCGCTCACACCGTACTCTAACCCAGAAGATACTGGATCACTCACCATTGGCACCACGATACCAGCATCATCATCTAAAAAGGGATGTATATGTGGGGTGAGCTTTCCAACTCGCTCAGTGAGGGGTGGGGTCAAGCACATCCAAGCAAGTCAATAGCAGTAGAAATTTATGATGCATGATTGTAAAAATTAAACACATAATCCATGATGCTCGTGATGTAATTCTTTTATTTATTATCCACCTAACAATACAAACTAAGTCTGGTAAATGCGACTACGGTGCATTAGGCTGTATCCCTCATCTCAGAAACGACATCGACTACACAATGAAACAAACCCTAGCCATGATTAGAAGCCTGTCAGTCACCGTATGCTTCCATGGGTCACCCAGAAAACCCCTGATAACCCCCTCCTAGCAGTCATGGCACCATAACATATTGGCCACGCCGGATAGGTTTCTGCCTCTAGTAACAATCACATCGTACCTTGGGAGTGGCACTTCGGAAAGGCTCATCAAACATAGCACAATGGGTTATCCAACACCTCAACTCCTGTTGGAAAGGGTCCATAGCATAGGGAGTGATGCCTAACCACATATATCCTACATGCCTTCATAATGATACAGTTAGAATGGATTACACGATACCAGAGAGACCTCGGCCACAAAGTATAATCCATCTCCAAATACAGTCCCGGGTACACGATACCAGCGAGACCTTGGCTACAAAATGAAACCCGAGGCCGTATACCTAATCTAGCATACAAATAATAGTTGAGTATGGACTATGGAACTCTGGTAAGACCTCAGCCACGAAGCATATCCATTTCCAAATGTAGTCCTGGGTACACGATACCAGCGAGACCTTGGCCATAAAGTGTAACCTACGACTACAACTAACTCTAATGCACATAATCAATGCATGAATGCATCATAAATATGGCAATCATCGCACCTATACCACCTTGGCCATGTCGGATTCCATTTGACACACACACACATCCAACATACATACGACGATCATGGTATCAGCACCACCTCGGCCACACCGAATCTTGTCATACATTCCATACAATTTATATTATGATCGTAAAATGATAATTTCAATTAAATAGATAGTTCTAAGCATGTGAGAAATTTAATAAATAATAAACATTTCAAAAATAAACACAGTCCATCCCTTACCGGTTTCATGATCGGTTGTGTTTGGGTTTAAGTACGGCCACCGATCGATCAATTCAATTCAAGCTTCAGGGCATGTGTGCATCACTATCCTAGATACAAGGGAATCATACATCAGTATGCATCAGAAACATCAGGAGGGAGCCACACAGGTCACCCCAAAAATGTATAGACACTGTCACTAGGTGACAGTACTATCACCTGAAACACCCACCAAAAACAGGGCATTTCCAGTGGAAATATCAGTCTTGTTTCAGGTGGAGGTGATAGAGAGCACATTAGGCTCATTTTTCCACCAAAAACAACCCACCGAAAATAGCTACAGTGCTTCCTATGCCATATTTTCGGTGGACATAGAAAGGTCCAACTTGAATTGGGGCTTTCCAACTTGGGCCCGATCACCGGGATTTATTCCATGGAGTTTTATAGGGGATGTTTCTAGCATCATTATAAGCCAATAAAATTCCATTTCCATTGATCCATTTGGGAGATACATCGATTGAACGATCAAAACCTAGTTGGTCTTTTGGCATTACATGTTATCGGAGCTCACCGGGCTTGGTTCGAGCTCAGCAACAACACCAAGAGGGTAGAACACCCATCCTACAACCCTAACATGGTGTGTATACCAAGATTCCATCCATAACTAGCTTTTCCTAGGTTGAAATGAAGAGAGAGAGAGGTATGGAAGGTTGTACTTACCTTTGATGGTGATTTCGACAACAAGGCGGCAGCCAGCACCAAGGTAGGCCTTCAATCCCCTTCTCCCTCCTTTTCTTCTTCCTTCCTCTCTTCTTTCTATCCTCTCCTATGTTTGGCACAAGGGAAATGAGGAATGAATCCTCATTTTCCAACTTATAACTTAAGTTGGCCCTTAGGGTCCAATAGGTTTGGGCCTCTTTTGAACCAATCGGGTTAAAACAAGTTTTGGGGCACGAGGACCAGCACAATTGGGTCCATAAGGTGTCCACATCAAGAGAAATATGTGGAGGATGATTTGGGATCATCCAGAATTATTTATGATGTGAATGACGGGACCCACAGACATCGAAACCTCTACAGCAGCTAATGTACCCACCAAAAACAAGCACCGGATTCATGCCTAGGATGCTTCCGGTGGCTTGTTTCCGATGGTCAAGATAGCCTACTATCTTGATAGCTTGCTGTCCCAGGGTTGGTCTCGCATGGGTGGTTACTCTCGGTTATGCCCAAGGATTCTCGACAATTATAATGCATGCCAGAATTCAAGTGTAGGGAGTCAGGTCACTTACCGTCTGGGATCGGAAGGTACGAATCCCCTCCAATTAGATAGGCATGAAATACATGAACACATGGGGTCATCTCTACCCCTTCAGCAATGCACAGCTGTGAGCTAAAACCCGATCGTACTTCTGATCTCTGATCCGAGGCCTGTCATAACAGTTCAAATTTGACTGGATTAGGGCACGGGTGTAACAGAAATTCTACCAGGAAAAGATATAAAACTCATAGACCACAACGACGAAGAAATATCCAAACTAGTCAATATGGATCAATTCAATAAATATTACATTTGAAAGGGTGAATAGCCTGAATTACACTAGACCTGATTCCTCTCAAGGGATACGTAGGCAACTTGACATGTGCATATGCAGTCTCAACCATCTCAGGGAAATAAATTGGTTCCTAGATTAACAATCAAAGTATCAAAAAGATTATCATAGCTTGTGTCCCCCTAGATTGCCATTTGGTATACAAGACCATTAGGTATCTGTCATTCACCTCTGGTTCTCTAAATTCTTATCCAAAATTCCACCCCCCAATAGTCGCCACCTAGGTCCAGTATGTCAAGGCCAGTTCATTCCCCATCCTTGATTAGTTAAAAAAAAATATAAAAAGTGTTTGATGCAATAGTGGTAAAGGTTTGGTTGTGTCAATAGCTAATGAGTGATACTTGGTAAATCACCACATCTCCTTTTGTTTGTGATGGCTGCAGAAAAAGTCATGGACTCGTTGGATGAGACATTGAGAAAATGGACCTTGGAGATAAATATAAGGGCACAAGGGCTGCTGGAATCTATAAATATGTCAATTCTCAGTCGAATCGGATGTGTAAAATTACATCACCATTTACTCCAGCAAGTGCGTCAACACTGGGATAACAATCTTCATGTGTTTCAGTTTGAATTAGTTGAGAACTACCTCAGGTCTCAAAGAATTCTAAGTTTGTATGCTATCTCCACCCAAGGGTAGTTTAATCTTTGAAGAAATTCAAGATTTCTTCAGATGGAAGGAGGAGGAAGTGAAGCAATTCGTTAGATATGGGAAGATTGACATTCTGAAGGTGGTCAAGATCTTCACTTAGTGTATATCATTGGGAGGAACCCATCAACAAAGATCACAAGATGCTTATTTACTTTGCATGATAGCTCGCTATGTTCTCTGAACCCCCGAACGTGGTGCACCACTTGTTCTGATAGAAGTGGTAAAGCAATTGAACAAAGAAGGTGATATCATCTCTACAGTCATTGCAAAAATGCTCAAGGGATTTGATGACATAAGCTGTCACACCTCGTTCACACAGAACCGGGCCAGTGACCGGGATAACACCGGTTAACCCAAACCTGCTAGGATCATCTGATATAGTATCCCACCACAGCACACATACAACAAAGAAAGTGTTCAATAGTTCAGCGGAAGACTTAGTTTACCTGTAAATATTCCCATTATACTTGATACCCAAAGTGTAATTACATAGTTAAGTATATGTGGGCCCGCAGGCATGATATTTACACAAAAAGAACACAATTTACATATCAAGTACACAAAAAGAATCATAAAAAATCAGAGAGTCAGCTCAGCTCGGAATTAGAAGTAGGGCTCAGCTCGGTATCAAAAGGTAGAGCTCAGATCGGTATCAAAGCAAGGCTTAGCTCGGTATTAGGAGGTAGAGCTCAGCTCAGTATCAGAACTGCGGTCCCGCAGCACAGCTCTCGCACGAGCAATCCGTGCTGTGCTCTAGTTCCTCAGGGACCCACCAATCCTCTTCAGGGAATTCAACTGTGGGGCCTGACCCGTGCTCTTCAGTTTGATGACCTGTAAAATCATCTAAAAGAGGTGCACACGTGGGATGAGCTCACTAGCTTAATAAGTGAAAAGAAGGACCACACAGCAGTCCACACAACAAATCACAACTATATGCACTATATGCTATGTAATTCATTTTAATCACTTCCACCTAATCAACATTACTAAGTCTTTGGTTTAGTGCTACTACAACCACAGTGCGCGTATACTCTGGGTACGAGCCGCGAACTCCATCCCACGATACGCCCATAGGGCTGTTGGAGAAGGCCCACTGTGAGTATTCGGAAAAGTAAAACATGCCGACCACCGGCTCTCAACATAAAGTAAATAACAGAAATAAAGGTGCTAACTCCAATAATTTAAAAGCAGTACGATTGGCCCTCTTGAATATACCACCGGGGTTGCCGACTGTCCTATTGACCAGCCGGGCGTATGTCTAACCGCCATAGTGACTCAATAACCGTGACCACTGCTTCCCCCGAAATGGTAACCCAACACTTCAACCCCTGTTGGGAAGGGTCATAGCATGGGAAGATGATAATCCTACACTGTATGCTCCTATATGACATAGTATGATTGCATAGTGCCTCCGCGTCCCATTCCACGGGCCACCAATACACTTGTTTTCAAGCCGACTACGGCATCTAGTCTACTAATGCATTATGCACAATGATGTCATCATTCATCACATATTCACATCATCATTCGACATTAAGAAGATAAACACAACACACAAGTCATAATAATATGAGGATGGCTAAGTTACAAATAATTCACATGATGACTTGACTAGTCTAGATACAATTAAATGAATGCCAAACAAGCCTTATCATAAGGCCAAACATCCTCTCCCCACTTACCTGTAGTGTACAAGGACTCACGCTCGGTACGGGTGAGATCCGGTGCGAGAAGCGTACGTGTTGGTGAACCAAACATAAGTGAATGGGGTTAGCATTTCACCATTTTGGGATCAAAATTAACACGACCCAATGACAAAATCATGTTTAGAATCCTAAAAGAAGGTCGTATGTCCGTTTTGGGTCCGTTCGGACGTAAAAATCACGTTGGGAGCCTCTCAGGTGGGTCAGACAGCCCACCTGTCATGACCCACCAGTCAGACCCACCAGTCATGATCGGTGGGCAGGTCGGCCCGTCGGTTGGGCCCACCTACTGGGCCCGAGGGTCTAACCTCAGGTGGGCCATTTGGCTCACCGGTTTGGCCCACCGATCTTAGCGGGAAAGTGTCATTTTTTCCCAAACCTTCTCCAACCTTTGGGGAATCAAATGGTGCTTTTCCAAACCCATTCTTCACAAATTCAAGGTCTCATCAGATGGTTCTAACCTAGATCTAGGTTAGATTTAAGGAATGGAAGCCATCGTACCTTCTTTGTTCAAGAACTCGTTTAATGACCCTAAAATCACTTGAAATCACCAATGCTCCTCCAACCTTGTAAACACTTCTTCAAATCCTTCAAAATCAACGCATAAACCATCTATTAAACCTTAGTTTCATCATCTCAAGGGGGATTTACAAGACCTCAAGAATCTCTACCCAAATCAAGGGTTTTACTTGGGTATGGTGAAAGTTTAAGGAATCTAGCCTTTGCTCACCTCAAAACATAGATCTCGTGTTGGAGATCACTCTTCCGATGTCAGAATGGGAAGATCAAACCTCGGCGCCGCTGAAATCCATCTCTTCTTCCTCTTCCTTCTCTTTTCCTCTTCGTTTCTCTCTCCTCTTTACTCTTCTCACCAACGTCCGAGTGTCATAAATGAGAAAAAATAAAAAGGAAAACATAAGATAGCTATTTATACCTTTTAAAATAACTAAGTAATCACATGGGTGGGTCACTCAGGTGGGTGGATGCGCCCACCTGTGATCGCCCACCTGAGAGCCAGAAATTGGCCAACAAGTGGGATTTTGATGGGATTTGACTCTCAGCACGAATCACCCTCTCGGCATAAGGTATATTGTACGTATGCGCTTTAGAATACGGCTACATACCTGCTTTATCTGTACATGGCCTTATGATATGTGCATGTACATGGCTTGGGTACACCCGTCTCCTCTGGCACTAGCTCGGACTTGTCTGGCCAGCCTATGTTTAAGGTCACCCTGGCCATCATGGTCCATAAGGAACCTGCCTTAACTCTCTCCGGTTCGGATCCTACATGGTTAAATCGGGTTAATCGTGTAATCATACCGGGTTTAAGAAGTAGGGTATTACATTTACCCCCCCTTTCTGAAAATTTCATCCTCGAAATTGGCATAACTGGTTGTTCAAAAAGATGAGGGTACTTGGCTTGGATTTCATCCTCTTTCTCCCAAGATGCTTCTTCAAGTGAATGATTTGCCCATTGCACCTTTACGTAGAAAATGGAGCGGTTGCGAAGGGTTTTCACCTTTCGGTCCAAAATTTCAATTGGCTGCTCTGTATAGGTCATATCAGCTTCCAGATACTCTGGTTCCATGGGTAATACATGGGATGGATCATGGACGTATCGCTTTAGCATGGATACATGAAACACATTATGAACATCCCCAAGTGAAGGTGGCAGAGCAAGCATGTAGGCTACTGAGCCAACCCGGGCTAAGATCTCAAATGGGGCAATGTATCTTGGGCTCAACTTCCCCTTTCAATGAAATCTTTGTAACCCCTTAGTAGGAGAGATCATGAGAAACACCTTTTCTCCTGGCTGAAATTCAATGTTTTTTTTGTGGGTGTCTGTATAGCTCTTTTGACGAGACTGATTCGCTTTAATCCGTTCTCGAATAACATCGACCTTGTCACAAGTCATCTGTATCATTTTAGGTCCTAACATTCAGCGTTCGCCTACTTCATCCCAATACAGAGGAGTCCTGCACTTCCTACCGTACAATGCCTCATACGGAGCCATCCCAATTGTAGCTTGGTAACTGTTGTTATAGGCAAACTCCATAAGGGGTATATATTCTTCCCAACTACCACACATTTCCATTGCACATGCCCTGAGCATGTTTTCTAATATCTGTATGGTTCGCTCCGACTGACCATCAGTCTGTGGGTGGAAAGCAGTACTCAAATTCAATTGTGATCCCAAGGCACGCTGGAAGCTTTTCCAAAATCTGGAAGTGAATCTTGGGTCCCTATCTCACAATGCTCACTGGCACTCCATGCAAGCGCACTATGTTATCCATGTAAAGTTGTGCTAATTTGGCCATAGAGAACTTGGTCTTGATGGGAATGAAATGAGCAGTCTTAGTAAGCCGATCAATGATCACCCATATTGCGTCCATCCCCTTAGGTGTATATGATAGTCCAGTGACGAAGTCCATTGTAATCCTATCCCACTTCCATTCTGGTACTGGGAGTGGCTGGAGAGTACCATAAGGTCGATGCCTCTCAGCTTTTACTTTCTGGCATGTAAGACAAGTCGCCACATACAAAGCTATTGTGACTTTCATGCTTGGCCACCAGAAATTTTGTTTGAGGTCTTTGTACATCTTTGCACTTCCTGGGTGGAGTGAGTACTCGAAGCTATGTGCTTCTCGCACTATCTTATCTTGTATATCCAAATCATCGGGTACACATAATCTGCCTCGAAACATCAATGCCCCATCACTGGCTAAAACAAAATCTGGGTCATTCATTGTTTGATCTTGAACCTCAACTCTGATCCGCTGCAATTCAGGATCCAACGATTGTTTCATAATTACCTCTTGCATAATAGTCGGATGCACCTGTAGAGCCATCAAGGATACAGTCAACCATTTAAGGTTTTTTGGTTGACGTTCAAACTCTAAGGTTGCTCCTTCATATAAGAGAGCTTCATCCATTAGCGTTGCCTCTTGTACAAGTGATGGGCTGATTGCCAAATATGAGAGTGACACAGTCTGTGCCTTCCGACTCAACGCATTTGCCACTACATTTGCCTTGCCAGGATGATACTGAATGTCGCAGTCATAATCCTTCATGAGCTCAAGCCATCTCCTCTGCCTCATGTTCAAATCCTTCTTGGTGAAAAAGTACTTAAGGCTTTTGTGATCACTGTATATCTCGCACTTTTCCCCATACAAATAATGTCACCAAATCTTAAGGGCAAAAATGACTGCGGCTAGTTCCAAGTCATGAGTGGGGTAGTTCTTCTCATACTCCTTTAGCTGTCGGGATGCATACGCTATTACCTTACCGCGTTGCATGAGAACACAACCCAAACCAACTTTGGAAGCATCAGTGTAGACTGTCATACCACCTGTGCCTTCAGGGATGGTCAACACAGGGGTCGACACCAACCTCTTCTTCAATTCCTGGAAACTCTTCTCACATTCCTCTACCCAGTCGAATTTCACACACTTTTTGGTTAATTTAGTCATTGGTGTTGAGATTCGAGCAAAATTTTCAATGAAGCGCCGGTAATATCCAGCCAAACCCAAGAAGCTTCTAATTTCAGTGACATTTTTAGGGCTTTCCCACTCTACTACTACTTTCACCTTATCAGGATCCACCTCAATTCTGGCCTTAGACACTACGTGCCCTAGGAATCCAACTTGCTCAAGCCAAAATTCACATTTGCTGTATTTGGCAAACAATTGTTGTTCTCTCAACCTCTGTAACACTATTCTCAAATGTTGAGTGTGCTCCTCTTCTGTCTTGGAGTAGATCAAAATGTCATCAATAAAAATAATTACCCATTTATCGAGGACATCGTGAAATACTCGATTCATTAAATCCATGAATGCTGTCAGTGCATTGGTTAAGCCAAAAGACAACACTAGGAACTCATAGTGACCATACTGAGTCCTGAATGCTGTCTTGGGTATGTCGCTGCTCTTTATCTTGAGCTGATAATAGCCTGATCTAAGGTTTATCTTTGAAAATACCCTTGCACTCTGTAGTTGGTCAAACAAATCATCAATGTGTGGCAATGGGTACCGATTCTTAATGGTTAGCTTATTCAATTCCCGATAATCAATGCACATACGCAAGCTGCCATCTTTTTTCTTGACAAACAATACTAGGGCACCCCAAGGTGAAACACTTGGGTGGATAAACCCCTTTTCCAATAATTTCTGCAACTGCATCTGCAACTCCTTCAATTCGGCTGGTGCCATCCTGTATGGAGCTTTAGACACTGGAGCTGCTCCAGGAACCAAGTCTATGGCAAACTCCAACTCTCTATCAGGCGGTGAATGCATCAGATCATCAAGAAAGTCATCGGAAAACTCTTTAACCACCTTTACCTCTTCTAGAGGTGTAATCCTTGCATCAACATCAAGTACCGATGCTAAGTAGCCCGGGCATCCATTCTCCAACAATTTTACTGCTTGAAGGGCAGAGACGAGGACCTTTCTCACCCGTTTCATTTTATCTGCTCGGTATACCAGTTCTCTTTCTTCGTCATCTATCACCCTAATCAGCTTTTCAGCACACATCACCTTAGCTCGATGAGCCGACAACCAATCCATGCCCAATATAACATCAAAATTCTGAATATTGAACTTAATGAGTTGTGCCTCCAATTTCTTCCCACTGATCTCCACTGGGCATGGCCCATACACCTCCTTCAACTGTGTAACTTTACCAGTAGGCATACTAACAATCATCCCATGATCTAGGGTCCTGGGTGGCATGCCAAGTTTCTCAGTAAATCTCTTAGATACGAATGAATGTGTTGCTCCTGAATCGAATAAAACATAGGCTGGTATGCCCGATATAGATAGGACACCTAGTGTAACAATGCATATAATTTTAGCAGGTCATGAATATTTAATGTAAGGAAATTCTTAAATTTAAAATGTACCTGCTACCACTTCTGTGCTGGCCTCAACCTCCTCAGCTGATAGGGCATACATCCTTCCCTGCGGTTGATTCCCCTGAGTTAAGGGAGGTTGGTACGCAGAGGGCTGACTAGAGGGCAAGGCTGGTCTGACCCGATAGTCTTTTACATAGTGCCCATAGGAATGGCAGTTAAAGCAACGGATCTGTGATGTCGAAACTGGGGCGGGGCCCCTCTGCACTTGACCCGTTGAAGATGGAGGTCGGGGCAGCCTTGGAACTGTAGGTACCACACTAGTGTTCGGCCAAAAAGATGCGGAGCCCGAACCACCAGCTGGTCTAGGAGGGTAGCCAGATGGCCTATAGGGCTGCCTATACGTAGGCCCAGAACTGTACGACCCACGGTATACCTTGGAGGAGTTGCCCATATTCGGACTATTCTCCCTTCTACTTATCCTCCATGGTCTTGGCCTTCTGCACAATCTGGCCATAGTCGGTCAAATCTAAGACCTCAAGTACAGACCCAATGGATGCCTTTAGGCCCTTCAGAAATCTTGCAGCCTTCTCTTCAACTATCCTCATATGCCTAGGGGAAAAATGGAACAAGCTCTCAAACTGCTGTTAGTACTCAAGGATATTCTTACCTCCTTGAGTTAAGGCCATAAATTCCGTCTCCTTGCGGTCTCTTAAGCTGCGTGGGTAATGATTGTCCAAGAACAACTCCTTGAAGTGTTCCCAGGTGGGTTCCAGATGGGCAGCCAACAATATGGTCTTAGAGGCTTGCCACCAAGAGTTGGCCTCCTTCTTGAGTTGTAACCCCGCACAAATGAGTTTTTGTGCATCTATGCACTCAATCACCTCAAATATTTTCTCTAGCTCCTAGATCCACTGGTCCGGCTCCAGAGGATCACTCCCCACCTTAGAGAATACAAGTGATAAGCTCCTCTTGAATGACTCCACTACCTTTGACGTATTATTTGTCGGCGGGTAATTAGGAGCATAAGCTGGATAGTAAGAGTATGGAGGGGGCACCCCATACGGAGGAATACCGAATGGCGAAAATGGAGGTGTACCTCCCACTTGTGGCCCTGTACCAAACCCTACAGGTGGGTCCTATGGAGTAAGTATCCGGGGAGGTTGACCTGTTTGAGAAAGGTCCAATTGTTGCTGAATAGCAGTCATAAATGCTTGCTGTTGCTGAAGCATTTGTTACTGGAAAGCCTGTTGTGACTGCTGAATTATGGTAGCAACATCCCCCGGAGTAATAACCGGTGGAGGGTTTGGAAGTGCAGTCATAGGTGGGTCCTCTTGTGCCCCACCCTGACCAAAGGTCTCAGGAGGTTGTGGAAGTGAGGTTTACCCCATAGAGCGGGACCTTTTGGGATTCGGTGGTCGACCGACCGGACGAGGACCACGCGGGGTACCTAGTGCATTGCTATTGGATCTAGTACATACCATCGTTTCCCTGTATCTGGAGCATATTATACACCACATTGGTTAAACACCATAGAATTGATATCGGCACATAATTATATGCCAACACGCAGAGTATTATAGTGTATGATCGTTTGCAGCTAACTGCAACTTAATTCCAAAAACACAGGGCTAGTGCTTCAACAAGTATGACAATGGTCCCACTTGACCATAACATATTATTATAAGAATAATAATAATAATAATAATAATAATAATAATAATAATATTAACAACCCCATTTTTTTTCCAAGTTTTCTCTTAATCGGCGGGCTGCCACCAGCGGTCTGGTTGGGCCTCCGGTCGGCCCACCGGTCCAATTCTTCAACTGGCGGGCAGGACTGCCCACCGGTCCTACCCGAGCGAAAATTTTGAACAGGCCATTTAATCTCCTGTTCTTCCTTGTTCGCATATTTCTTCCTCACTCTCTCTCTCTCCCTCAGGCGATTTTTGAGAGCTTCTTGACGCTTCCACTCGTGATCTCACTCAACGATCCGGCATTTTTGGGAAGATTCAACTCCTCTACTTACAAGTAAGTTTCTTCCTCATTTTCTTCTTAGAACTTGTACTTGGGGGGTAGATCTCATGTGTAGTCTTTAATCTAGGTTCTTTTCCTGCGTTTCTTTCCATAGAATAGTGTTTCCATGAAAATGTGATGTTTCCCTTGTGATTTATCTCTAGTTTTAGGATTTACTTCTCAATTTTTGAGAGAAACCCCAACCGTGCCCTAGTTTTCTCAAATTTGGGGATTTCTTCAATTTCTGCCCTTTTCTTCCCAATTAATAACTCAAATGCAATGCATTATGTTTGATTTGTACTTAACATGCTGTAGAGATCATGGAAAGTCCCTTATGTTTGAAATCCCATTTCTTCCCATGAACATCCATCTCTGTGTTGGGTTTCTTTGATTCTCTTTCACCTCAATATCATAATAGTAGATGTTTTTGCATATTCTAAATTGTAGAATGATGGCATTTCATCCATGAACATGTAAGCTTCATGCTTCACTCTATTGTGAGTCTTTTCATTTTTTTTTTCCTTAGATTGAACTTGCACAATGAGAATTGGGATTTTTTTTTCTATCATTCTTTAGTTGCCATGCTATATATATATGCCCTTTCCGTCACATTGCTGTTTTGCCATAATCTCTGTCTTGTCACTGGCCAGGCATTTCATTCATAGGCTTTTTATCACTCCTCACTTGTCACATTTTCTGTTTTGCGAGAATTGGGTTTTGGGGCTTCCTTTTACTACTCACCCATCTATTATTCCCTTTGTTACTCCTTTTTCCTTACTCACCCCTCTTTCCTCTTTTCTTGTCAGGATGTCTTCTCACAAAGGCAAAGATCCCGCATCCTCTGGCACTCGGCGTAAGACCACCGCTTCCAAACGAAAGAGTGCGGGGACTGATACCATTTGGACCTCAGCTTGTAAACCAAACGGGCTCTGCCCAACCCTTCATTCATAAGGCTTATAAATAGCCAAAGATACAAGAGATACCTGAGACATGTGGGACACACAAGACATGGACTTCACATGGACTTCACATGGTATGTGGGACCGTATGTCGGGAGTGTCGGCATACGTACAAGTAGTGTCGGCATACGTACAAGTACACACATTCTATTCTTCTTACAAGACTCAGGACAAATACCTTACACTTACTGGGATACACTTACAAGACAATACCGAACTCTTACAATACATAATACAATACAATACCATATTGCTTAATCAGTATCCGAATCAGAGGAACTGCTATAAGGGTAGAATGCAGCTTTATCAATAAGCCAATCATCATAGGCGTCCATCAGAGGGGTAATGCGAGAATAGGGCAACTGACCATTCTGATGTAGTTCCCAAGTTGAATCAACAGTGTGAAGAAGAGGAGCTGGAACTTGATAAGGCTGAATGTCATTCACTCTACACATAGAATGAAGAAACTGTCGCCATTCTGATCGATGCTGTCTCCTGGTGATGAAGAGTGCATAGGACTTTGTTCCATACACATGATAGTCTGTTGTGTAGTGAATGTAATGGCAGGGGTGTAAATTGTCTGGAGGATCAGTTACTTGGAGTATGGCTGGAGGTCGATGGAAAATGATAGTGATGTAGTGCATAGGGAGATCAGGAGAATCAGACTGTGGGAGGAGAGAAGTGAAAAGGTGGAACCAGGTTTCCATCGGAGCAAAAAGTTGTAAGAACTGGATAATAGGTAGGTTAGGGCGATGAGGGTTTAGTGGTGTACACCAACGCATACATATGGACTGGATGGCTTGAAGGGGAAAAGATATGGCTATGGAGTAGGCAGTACATAAATGCCAGAAAATACATTTAAAAATAGGGGGTAACTCTTGTAGGTCATGGAAAGAGTTAAAGGTAAAGATGGTGAGGTAGGGAAAATCTGGGTGAAAAGAAGAACCAGCAAGAAAGAGACCTTCTTATCGAAGGGCAATTTCTAAGAGCTGAATAGCGGTATGCTTACTGTAAGTAAGGACTGCTTTATAGGTTAAGGTATGAAGGATTTCAGGGGGAAGGTGAGGCGGTATAGCACAGAAAAGGTTATGGCTAGGTTGGGGCTGAGGGTGAGAAGAAGATGAGGTAGAGGCACCTGGTGTTAATGGATAAAGGAGTGGAATAATAGAGAAGGTAGAGGTGGGGCGAGAAAGGAAGTCTGCCAAAACGTTTTCCTTTCCTTTGATGTGTTTGATGTCAAAAGACCACTTTGAGAACCATTGAGCCCATCGTAGAAGTTGAGCATTGGGTAGTGTACATTGCCGGAATTCAAGCATTCGGGGAAAACTTGACATGTCTAGTTCAATGAGGAACCGGTGTCCAATGAGATGAAACTGGAATTTTTCAATACCTCGTCTGACTGCAAGAATTTCCTTAAACATTGAATGGTAATGAGCTTCAGATGGTTTAAACGAGCCACTTTTGTAACCACAGATGGTTCTTGTGGAATCAGGGGCTTCTTCAAGAAGAACTGCACCCCAGTGAGTATCACTAGCATCAGTTTGAAGGATACGACGTCCATCAGAAGGAATCTGTAAACAGGGAAGTCTTGTGGATAGGTGTTTCAGAGCTTGTATAGCTACTATATGTTCAGAAGACCAAGGAGGAGCGTTCTTTCTCAAAAGTTGATGAAGCACAGATGTGTGTCTGATTTATTGAGGAAGAAACTCTGTTATTTTGTAGACTATACCAAGGAATTGCTGGACCTGATTTTTTGTCAGGGGACCTTCAGGGAATTGCTGTAAAGATGTAGCAATATGAGGTTGAAGTTCATATGTTCCTTTGGTAATAGTGACGCCAAGAAAATCAATGGTAGGAACACCAATTTGCATTTTCTTTGGGGAGAGCATAATTCCATAGTCTTGAACAATCTGATGGAAGTGCTGAAGGAGACATAGATGTTCAGCCTGTGTAGAAGAAAATAGAAGAATGTCATCAATATAAATCAGGGCACGATCTTGAATAGGAGCAAAGATCTTCATCATGGCACGCTGAAATATTGATGGAGCCGTCTTTAAGCCAAACGGCATGACTGTCCATTGTAAATGATAACCAGGGACGCAAAAAGCTGTCTTTGGTCTATCTTCAGGAGTAATCCCAAGTTGCCAAAATCCTGCTTTTAGATCAAACTTGGAGAAGACAGTTGCTGAGGCTAGTTGAAGTAACAGGGTTGGACGAGTTGGTAAGGGGAACTTTTCATCAGCCGAGAAGAAATTCAAGGGCCGATAATTTATTACCATCCTCATTTTACCACGGATCTGTTCTATTCTTTTGTACACATAGAACGCCTGGCAAGCCCATGGAGACACAGTTGATTCTAACAATCCTTGAGTTTGTAATTGGTGAAGCTCTTGGACTGCAAGGGCTAAATGTTCTGGAGGCATTCCAAGATGACTGGCTTTTGTTGGATTGACATCTTTGTTCTTCTTAAAAGGTAAGGAAATGAATAACTTAGAATTCTGCCAGAGCGGATGAGTGCATTTTGTCAGGAACTCAGTGTGAGAATCTGCACAGGAAGTTTGTAGAAGTTTTCCTTTAAAATCATCAAACAGTGTAGGACCTGTATCTGCAAGAAATATGTTAGAAAAAGGGGACCAAGGGAGAAGTTGTTGTTTATACACAAGACCATGGGGTGTCCATTTAAGAGGGAGATGACTTAGGACATCAAAACCTATGATGAGATCTTTTCCAGGACAGTGAGAACCTAACATAACATGGGTGAAGGACAGGGTTGGAAGAAGTTGGATTTTAATGGGTTGTTTGGTGACAAGGGTGATGTAGAAGGTTTCACCATTAGCTGCTAAAAAGGGAAGAGGGGGTTCTTGGGGTTTCCAGAAATGGTTTGGGAGGACGTTTGGAGATAAGATAGTTGTAGCTGCACATGTATCAAGGAAGGCTATGAGACAAACTGGTTTAGCATAAGGTTCAGGGATTAAGGTTACTGCAGCTTGGGGTAAGGTGATAGACTGACAGGGAAGAGGTGTTTGATTTGGAGAAAGAAAAGGGATAACCTGGTAGAGGGGATCAGAATCCTCGGACTCAGAAAGAGAAGACTCTGGGTCTGAGTCTGTAAGACAGTGGGGTTCAGCTGGATAATCTATTGCAAATAAAGAAAGATCAGTGGGTTCAGAATCCAGAGAGTATAGGGACTCAAGATTAGCATCTTGTAGATCATCATGGTGGAGAGAGGCAAGGATATGAAGAACTTTATCCTTCTTGCGACCGTTAGGACAATTTTTTGCAAAATGTCCATCTTTTCCACAAATGAAGCAAGAAGTATTCTTGTTCTTCCTGCGAAACTGTTTTTTCTGAAGGAACTTCCATTGAGGTTTAAACTGTTTAAACCGAGAACGCTTAAAAGGAAACCTTTTCCTGTGCTTTGGGGAGGAGTGAAAAAACTTCTTATGATGGAGAAGTGGGAGGAGCACCGTATTTGACCATAAAAGGATAACGGGCTTCAGTACTCAACGGGCCTACTGTAGGGTCTCCTGACTCATATCTTTCCCTTAGAATAGTCTGAGAAGACTTTCGTTTGGGACGATAGGAATAGTCATCATCATCAGAGTCTTGGAGACAATCGTCACAATCACGAAGGTCAAAGTACTTATAACCAGTGACTGGATCAGAGAAGTAATACACAAGGTTACCTTGAGCATCAAAAGATTTAACAGGAATTTTTTCTTGAATCAGTCCTGTAAACTGAGTAAGAAAAGGAGAAGGTAATGGTTGCGGAGGAGGGAATCTGATTTCAACCTCACCTGTGGGGTGAGTGATGAACTAGGGATCTGTAGACTGAAGTGGTTCAACGGGAACAGGTTGGGGTGTTGCTACTTGTTGTTCATAGGCCGTAACCCAAGAAGAAGGAAGGAGACGAAGAAGGTCATCTCGAGGTATTTGTCTAGGGACATAGGTCAGGCTTGGAACATGGTCAGAATCCACAGAGAGGAAAAGAGCATCCTCATGGTGGCCTTTCGATAAATCAAAGGCATGATTTTACAATCGATAAGCCAATTGATAGTGGATAGTTCCTGCTAGAGCTGTAGGAGCCAGTGGAGAACCAGAAATTTGGATCTGGAATTTCAAAGCAGAGGGAAGAAGGGGATCTGCTAAGGCAATGTTGAAGTTAGGGTACAGAGTAAGGAAAATCGTGCCTGCGTTCAAGGTGGTCTGGATAGTCGCAATCACGGCATGTTCATACCGTAAGAAGCGGCTGTCAAAGAGGGCAATCCGGGTGAACACGGGAAGACCTTTCCTGCCATGGAAAGAAAGGGCAAATTTAATTGCACCGAAGTTGAGATGGGTATAACCCTGATTTTGCCAATCAGGAATAAAATTTGTTGGAATCTCTAGAGTGAACATCTGTTCTTTATCGGTGGCAGGGATGTGATATAACTCACACCAGGAGGCTTGGACCAGCTCTTTCAACGGTGGCGTGTTCTTTCGAGGGGCTATAAGGGTTTTCTAGGTAGAAGAAAAGGATTTCTTCTTTGGAAAGACAGTATAGAAAGACAGTATAGGGGTTCAACAAAGGGGAAGGAGTCGCAGGGATAATCTGATCGTCATGAAGGTAATCGAACTCATAGAGAGACTCTATAGAAGAGAATGAAGACGATCGGGAGGAAGAAGGAGAAGAAGAAGTAGAGCTTCGAGAAGAGGTAGAACGGCGGGAAAGAGACATACCAAAAGAAGGCAGTAAGGTCAATATCCGTGTAGCACAACTCACCGGTGAAACTCAGATAGATAAAAAGACGTCTAGTTGAGGCCGATCAGGACTCCCGGGGTTCAAGTTCTCAGAGACAGATCAACCCGAGCCGTTACAGGGTAAAAGACGGCCACTCCTTGGCCTGAAGACCCATCGCTCAAAGGGTTCTTTCTCTGTCACCAGAAAACCAAAACCACGGAATATCCTGCAATAGGGCATGGCCTAGAACGTCCTTTTAACTAGCAGAGGTTCAAACCAGGTAGAGCCGGCCACCAGAAATGGACCTTAGCCGGAGAAGGAGGAAGGAAATGGCTCTGATACCATTTGGACCTCAGGGTGTAAACCAAACGGGCTCTGCCCAACCCTTCATTCATAAGGCTTATAAATAGCCAAAGATACAAGAGATACCTGAGACATGTGGGACACACAAGACATGGACTTCACATGGACTTCACATGGTATGTGGGACCATATGTCGGGAGTGTCAGCATACGTATAAGTAGTGTCGCCATAGGTACAAGTACAAAGCATTCGGGGAAAACTTGACATGTCTACTTCAATGAGGAACCGGTGTCCAATGAGATGAAACTGGAATTTTTCAATACCTCGTCTGACTGCAAGAATTTCCATAAACGTTGAATGGTAATGAGCTTCAGATGGTTTAAACGAGCCACTTTTGTAACCACAGATGGTTCTTGTGGAATCAGGGGCTTCTTCAAGGAGAACTGCACCCCAGTGAGTATTACTAGCATCAGTTTGAAGGATACGACATCCATCAGAAGGAATCTGTAAATAGGGAAGTCTTGTAGATAGCTGTTTCAAAGCTTGTATAGCTACTGTATGTTCAGAAGACCAAGGAGGAGCGTTCTTTCTCAAAAGTTGATGAAGCACAGATGTGTGTCTGATTTGTTGAGGAAGAAACTCTGTCATATAGTTGACTATACTAAGGAATTGCTGGACCTGATTTTTTGTCAGGGGACCTTCAGGGAATTGCTGTAAAGATGTAGCAATATGAGGTTGAAGTTCATATGTTCCTTTGGTATTTGGACCTCAGGGTGTAAACCAAACGGGCTCTGCCCAACCTTTCATTCATAAGGCTTATAAATAGCCAAAGATACAAGAGATACCTGAGACATGTGGGACACACAAGACATGGACTTCACATGGTATGTGGGACCGTATGTCGGGAGTGTCGGCATACGTACAAGTAGTGTCGGCATACGTACAAGTACACACATTCTATTCTTCTTACAAGACTCAGGACAAATACCTTACACTTACTGGGATACACTTACAAGACAATACCGAACTCTTACAATACATAATACAATACAATACCATATTGCTTAATCAGTATCCGAATCAGAGGAACTGCTGTAAGGGTAGAATGCAACTTTATCAATAAGCCAATCATCATAGGCGTCCATCAGAGGGGTAATGCGAGAATAGGGCAACTAACCGTTCTGATGTAGTTCCCAAGTTGAATCAACAGTGTGAAGAAGAGGAGCTGGAACTTGATAAGGCTGAATGTCATTCACTTTACACATAGAAGGAAGAAACTGTCGCCATTCTGATCGATGCTATCTCCTGGTGATGAAGAGTGCATAGGGCTTTGTTCCATACACATGATAGTCTGTTGTGTAGTGAATGTAATGGCAGGGGTGTAAATTGTCTGGAGGATCAGTTACTTGGAGTATGGCTGGAGGTCGATGGAAAATGATAGTGATGTAGTGCATAGGGAGATCAGGAGAATCAGACTGTGGGAGGAGAGAAGTGAAAAGGTGGAACCAGGTTTCCATCGGAGCAAAAAGTTGTAAGAACTGGATAATAGGTAGGTTAGGGCGATGAGGGTTTAGTGGTGTACACCAACGCATACATATGGACTGGATGGCTTGAAGGGGAAAAGATATGGCTATGGAGTAGGCAGTACATAAATGCCAGAAAATACATTTAAAAATAGGGGGTAACTCTTGTAGGTCATGGAAAGAGTTAAAGGTAAAGATGGTGAGGTAGGGAAAATCTGGGTGAAAAGAAGAACCAGCAAGAAAGAGATCTTCTTGTCGAAGGGCAATTTCTAAGAGCTGAATAGCGGTATGCTTACTGTAAGTAAGGACTGCTTTATAGGTTAAGGTATGAAGGATTTCAGGGGGAAGGTGAGGCGGTATAGCACAACAAAGGTTATGGCTAGGTTGGGGCTGAGGGTGAGAAGAAGATGAGGTAGAGGCACCTAGTGTTAATGGATAAAGGAGTGGAATAACAGAGAAGGTAGAGGTGGGGCGAGAAAGGAAGTCTGCCAAAACATTTTCCTTTCCTTTGATGTGTTTGATGTCAAAAGACCACTTTGAGAACCATTGAGCCCATCGTAGAAGTTGAGCATTGGGTAGTGTACGTTGCCGGAATTCAAGCATTCGGGGAAAACTTGACATGTCTAGTTCAATGAGGAACCGGTGTCCAATGAGATGAAACTGGAATTTTTCAATACCTCGTCTGACTGCAAGAATTTCCTTAAACGTTGAATGGTAATGAGCTTTAGATGGTTTAAACGAGCCACTTTTGTAACCACAGATGGTTCTTGTGGAATCAGGGGCTTCTTCAAGAAGAACTGCACCCCAGTGAGTATCACTAGCATCAGTTTGAAGGATACGACGTCCATCAGAAGGAATCTGTAAACAGGGAAGTCTTGTAGATAGCTGTTTCGAAGCTTGTATAGCTACTGTATGTTCAGAAGACCAAGGAGGAGCGTTCTTTCTCAAAAGTTGATGAAGCACAGATGTGTGTCTGATTTGTTGAGGAAGAAACTCTGTTATGTAGTTGACTATACCAAGGAATTGCTGGACCTGATTTTTTGTCAGGGGACCTTCAGGGAATTGCTGTAAAGATGTAGCAATATGAGGTTGAAGTTCATATGTTCCTTTGGTAATAGTGATGCCAAGAAAATCAATGGTAGGAACACCAATTTGCATTTTCTTTGGGGAGAGCATAATTCCATAGTCTTAAACAATCTGATGGAAGTGCTGAAGGAGACATAGATGTTCAGCCTGTGTAGAAGAAAATAGAAGAATGTCATCAATATAAATCAGGGCATGATCTTGAATAGGAGCAAAGATCTTCATCATGGCACGCTGAAATATTGATGGAGCCGTCTTTAAGCCAAACGGCATGACTGTCCATTGTAAATGATAACCAGGGACGCAAAAAGCTGTCTTTGGTCTATCTTCAGGAGTAATCCCAAGTTGCCAAAATCCTGCTTTTAGATCAAACTTAGAGAAGACAGTTGCTGAGGCTAGTTGAAGTAACAGGGCTGGACGAGTTGGTAAGGGGAACTTATCATCAGCCAAGAAGAAATTCAAGGGCCGATAATTTATTACCATCCTCATTTTACCACGGATCTGTTCTGTTCTTTTGTTCACATAGAACGCCTGACAAGCCCATGGAGACATAGTTGATTCTAACAATCCTTGAGTTTGTAATTAGTGAAGCTCTTGGACTACATGGGCTAAATGTTCTGGAGGCATTCCAGGATGACTGGCTTTTGTTGGATTGACATCTTCGTTCTTTTTAAAAGGTAAGGAGATGAAGAACTTAGAATTCTGCCAGAGCGGATGAGTGCATTTTGTCAGGAACTCAGTGTGAGAATCTGCACAGGAAGTTTGTAGAAGTTTTCCTTTAAAATCATCAAACAGTGTAGGACCTGTATCTGCAAGAAATATGTTAGAAAAAGGGGACCAAGGGAGAAGTTGTTGTTTATACACAAGACCATGGGGTGTCCATTTAAGAGGGAGGTGACTTGGGACATCAAAACCTATGATGAGATCTTTTTCAGGACAGTGAGAACCTAACATAACATGGGTGAAGGACAGGGTTGGAAGAAGTTGGATTTTAATGGGTTGTTTGGTGACAAGGGTGATGTAGAAGGTTTCACCATTAGCTGCTAAAAAGGGAAGAGGGGGTTCTTGGGGTTTCCAGAAATGGTTTGGGAGGACGTTTGGAGATAAGATAGTTGTAGTTGCACCTGTATCAAGGAAGGCTATGAGACGAACTGGTTTAGCATAAGGTTCAGGGATTAAGGTTACTATAGCATGGGGTAAGGTTATAGACTGACAGGGAAGAGGTGTTTGATTTGGAGAAAGAAAAGGGATAACCTGGTAGAGGGGATCAGAATCCTCGGACTCAGAAAGAGAATACTCTGGGTCTGAGTCTGTAAGACAGTGGGGTTCAGCTGGATAATCTATTGCAAATAAAGAAAGATTAGTGGGTTCAGAATCCAGAGAGTATAAGGACTCAAGATCAGCATCTTGTAGATCATCATGGTGGAGAGAGGCAAGCATATGAAGCACTTTATCCTTCTTACGACCGTTAGGACAATTTTTTGCAAAATGTCCATCTTTTCCACAAATGAAGCAAGAAGTATTCTTGTTCTTCCTGCAAAACTGTTTTTTCCGAAGGAACTTCCATTGAGGTTTAAAATGTTTAAACCGAGAACGCTTAAAAGGAAACCTTTTCCTGTGCTTCGGGGAGGAGTGAAAAAACTTCTTATGATGGAAGGGCTTCTTTGTAGGACAATCACAAGAGTGATCAGAACCTTTACATTTGATTTTCATCCAAGAAGTATCACAAGCAGAAGAAACCTTGTCAGATTTTGTTTGTAACTCTTTCCAGATTTTCTTGACATTGCAGAGTTTGTCAAGGGCTGTGAGAGCAAAGCTATATAGAAAGCCGATGCTGCAGGATGCCAGAGCAATGTTCTGGTTGCGGAGAAACTGCAGTGTATCAGCACCAAGAGGATCTGGAAGGGAATTCAAAAAGATCTGCTTGAGGTTCTCATCATCAAGGCCACCAATCTTATGGAACCTGTCAGTCATACGAGAGAAGTGTCTGTCAAGATCTGGACGAGCTAAAGAACAACACTTCAACTGTAAAAATTCTTCACGAGCTTTTGTAATGTCATTTGAGACAGGACCAATAAATTCTTGATAAAGAACTGTAATGAACTGGCCTTCAGGAAGTTGAACAAGTTGTAACTGTCTATATCCACCAGGAGCTAAATACCATTCCCTGAGTTTGCCTTGAAGTCGTGCAACAAACTTAGTCAGAACACTGACAGAGGTAGCACCTTCTTGGAGAAGTTCAGCATTAATCCAAGCATGAAAATCAGCAAACTTAGATGCCCATTTTGAGACAGGGACATCATCCAAGGTAAAGAACTGTTTAGGATCTTGGTTTGAAAATGGAGCATATGTTGGGTTAGGGGGAGGTTGAGGTTCAGGATTATGGACCATAGGGTCATCCTGATCACCATCCATCTCTTGAACATTTGGAGGTCCAGGATAAGGGACTGGAGGTGGATCGGGACCTGTATTCATGAAAGAGGGCATAGGTTTAGGGTCATGAAGGGCTAGGGTGGTGAGAAGATCAGTTAATACTTCGTCACCAGAAGGAGTTATGGCACTTATGGGAGGATATTTGGGCTTAGTTCGAGGTGGTGAAGGAGAAGGTGAAGGTGATGGATAGGTAGAAATGGGTGGTGTTGGGGCAGGATAGGTTACAGTCATTGGGTATGGTTGAAAAGGTGGAGGAGAAGGTTTAGCTAGGGGGACTGGTTTCTACTGTGACCTGGACGTCAGATTCCGTTGCTGGCGCTGTAGGGCCTTTAGTTCTTCAAGTGGGAAGGATCGAGGAGAAGCAACTTGTGGAGACAGTGGGGGAGCATATATGGCGAATGGATCCTGAGAGGACATAGTAGGAACTGCCAAAGGTAAAGGTTGCTGTCGACTGGATGTTGCTACCTGAGGTGGAGCTTGTTGTAGACTGTGTAGCTGAGCTTCAAGAAACCTAAGATGTTTCTCTTTTTGGCCAATAAGAGCAAAGGCCTAGGTTGTATCAGCAGTAGAAGAGGCAATACCAGCAAGTTCAGTATGAACTTGATCCATCTCAGCCTTAAGGGATTGAAGTAGCTGAGAATGTCGTCCAATAGTAGTATGCTGGGTGGAAGCAAGGATACGTTCAAGGTACTGGTTTTGGACGATGGCATTTTCATTTTGCCAATTTAAAGCTGCTTCAGCCTGAGAAATTTCTTTTGGTTGGCCAGAGGGTAAAACAGGGGATTTGACTTTCCATACATGTCTTACACCATGAGAATCAGGACCATAGTCAGCAGGACCAGGAAAATTCTGCAAGGGAGCAGAAGAAGAAGATCCTGGAGTATACATGCAACAAGGAGGGACTATTGGAGAAGGCGTATGGACATTAGGTATGGTACTAGGATTTTCATGGGTAGCACTACTTCAACCCCATACACCAAAGAGAAAGGAGTTGCCCCTATCGAGGATCACACAGAAATCTAATACACCCATAAAGTAAATGGCAACTTATCCGCCTAGTCCTTGTGTGTTTCAGCCATTTTCTGTAAGTTGACCTTGATATTCTTGTTAGCTGCTTCTACTGCCCCATTAGTCTATGGCCTGCAAGTGGTAGAGCGGTGCCTTTTTATACCAAACTTTGTGTAGATCTTGTCAGTCTTGCCCCAGAAGTGGGATCCTTGATCCGACATTAGCTCTTGAGGCACTCCATATTGGCAAATGTTGTTTTCCAGGATAAACTTTGCTACCTTAGTAGATGTGAAGACTACATATGATTGAGCTTCTACCCACTTGGTGAAATAATCAATTGCTACCAAGATAAACACGTGACCATTGGATGCCTTAGGGTTGACCTTCCCTTGGATATCGATGGCCCAAGTAGAGAATGGCTAAGGTGAACTGAGCGAGTGTAGCTCTGTTTGTAGGATATATATGATGTTGGCAAATGTCTAACAATTGTGGCATTTCTTGACAAAGCCTACACAGTCTGCTTCCATTGTGTTCCAATAGTATCCCAGCTTGAGAATCTTCTTAGCTAGCACCTTGGCATTTATATGAGGTCCACAAATTCCTTCATGGATTTCCTCCATAATCGTTGTTGTTTGCTCCTCATCCACACACAACAACTATATTCCATATAAGATCCCTTATATAAAAAATCCTCTTGAAGAATAAATTGGGTGGCAGATCTCCTTATAAATTTCTTCTCTCTATCAGTTTCTCCACTCGGGTACTTTATTTCTCTGATGAAATCACTATGTGAGCAAACTAAAACCGACCATCCACAGTGAGAGAGCTTACCAAATTCTAATAAATGGGCTTGCATTTTTTGTTCTACCAAGAATGGTCAGACCCTAGCCATAAGGTAGCATTCTACCATGGATGCCAAGGTTGTGAGGGCATCAAAAAACCTATTGTTATCTTTCTGGAAGTACTCGAATGAGATCTTATCAAAGTGTTCAATCACCTCTTACGGCTTCAACTTTTCATATCTGATCTTCTACTTTCCTTGCGTCTGACAAATGATGATAGATGAATCTCCATACACCTTGATTCTTTTCACTCCAATAGTAAGGGCCATTTCTAGTCCTAGTGCACAAGCTTCATATTCAACAATATTGTTGGTACAGGAGAAGTCGAGGCAGAATGATGAAGGTAAGTAAAGGCCAATGATGAAGGTAAGTAAAGGCCATCAGGAGTGACAAGCAATATTCCTACACCACACCCCTTTTGATTAGCTACTCCATCAAAGAACAACTGCTATTCATTAGCTATATCTTCTTCTTCTATTGCTGTGATTTCTTCATTAGGAAAGGCTCATCCAGGGCTCTTTCATCTTCTGTGGGGTGGACAACCAAATGATCAGCTATAGCTTTCCCCTTGATAGATTTCTGAGTAACATAGTTGATGTGAAACTTTGATAGAAAAAGTAGCCACCGGGCCATCCTTCTTGTTAGAGCTGGTTTCTTAAAGAAGTATTTGATTGGATCCATCCTTGAGATCAAACATACCGGATAGGCGACCATGTAGTACCGTAGTCTTTTTGTCGCCCAAATCAGTGCAACACAAGTTCTTTCCAAAGATGTGTACCATGTCTCATACTTTAGGAACTTCTTGCTAAGGTAATATATGACATGCTCTGCCCCCTTTTTCATCTCTTTTTGTGCTAGTAATAAGCCCATGGAATATTCTTTCACTGATAAGTACAATAGAAGTGGTTCTCCTTCCACCGGTGGTGTCAATACTGATGGGTTCATAAGGTATCCTTTGATCTTATCAAAAGCTTGTTGGAATTGGTCATTCCATCTGTGGGCTGATCCTTCTTCAGCATCTTAAATATTGGTTCACAGATTGTAGTCAGTTGTGCTATGAATCTACTGATATACTGGATGTGACCCAAAAATCCTTGTATTTGCTTCTCAGTTCGAGGTGTGGGCATCTCCTGAATTTCTTTGATCTTGATAGGGTCAACTTCAATGCCTCTTTCACTCACCAAGAACCCTAACAACTTTCCTATTGTTGCCCTGAATACACACTTCTAAGGATTCAACTTTAGCTGATACTTCTTGATTCTCTCAAAGAATCACCTTAGTGCGGGAATATGCCCTTGTCGATCTTTTGACTTCATTATCATGTCGTCCACATAGAATTCCACATTTTTATTCATCATGTCATGCAATATAGCCGTAACTGCTCTTCGATAAGTTGCCCCAGCATTCTTTAATCCAAAGTGTCACACCCCATTCACACGGAACCAGGCCAGTGACCGGGTTAACACCGGTTAACCCAAACCTGCCAGGATCATCTGATACAGTATCCCACCATAGCATACACACAACTAAGAAAGTGTTCATCAGTTCAGCGAAAGACATAATTTACCTGTAAATATTCCCATTATACTTGATACCCAAAATGTAATACATTGTTAAGTACATGTGGGCCCACAGGCATGATATTTACACAAAAGAATACAATTTACATATCAAGTACACAAAAGGGATCATCAAAAACACAAAGGGTACAGCTCAGCTCGGTATCAAAAGTAGAGCTCAGGTCGGCATCAAAGGTAAAGGTCAGCTCAGTATCAAAAGGTAGAGCTCAGCTCGGTATCAGAAGAAGAGCTCAGCTCAGTATCAACAGTAGAGCTCAGCTCGGTATCAAAACTACGGTCCCGCAGCACAGCCCCCGCACGATCAATCCGTGCTGTGCTCTAGTTCCTCGGGGACCCACCAATCTTCTTTCGGGAATTCAACTGAGGGGCCCAACCCGTGCTCTTCAGGATGATGACCCACAAAATCATCTAAAAAGGAGTGCATACGTGGGATGAGCTCACTAGATCAGTAAGTGAAAAGAAGGACCACACAGCAGTCCACATAGCAAATCACAACCATATGCTCTATATGCTATGCAATTCATTTTTAATCACATCCACCTAAACAACATTACTAAGTCCTTGGTTTAGTGCTACTACAACCACAGTGCGCGTATACTCCGGGTACGAGCCACGAACTCCATCCCAAGATACGCCCATAGGGCTGTCGGAGAAGGCCCACCGTGAGTACTCGAAAAAGTAAAACATGTCGACCACCGGCTCTCAACATAAAGTAAATAACAAAAATAAAGGTGCTGACTCCAGCAATTTAAAAGCAGTATGATTGGCCCTCTTGAATATACCACCGGGGTTGCCGACAATCCTATTGACCAGCCGGGCTTATGTCTAACCGCCACAGTGACCCGACAACCTCGACCACTGCTTCCCCCCAAATGGTAACCCAAGACCTCAACCCCTGTTGGGAAGGGTCATAGCACGAGAAGATGATAATCCTACACCGCATGCTCCTATATGACATAGTACGATTGCATAGTGCCTCCACGTCCCATTCCACGGGCCACCAATACACTCGTTTCCAAGCCGACTACGGCATCTAGTCTACTAATGCATTATACATAATGATGTCATCATTCATCACATATTCACATCATCATTCGACATTAAGAAAATAAACACAACACACAAATCATAATAATATGAGGATGGCTAAGTTACACATAATTCACATGATGACATAATTAGTCTAGATACAATTAAATGAATACCAAAAAAGCCTTATCATAAGGCCAAACGTCCTCTCCCCACTTACTTGTAGTATACAAGGACTCACGCTCGGTACGGGTGAGATCCAGTGCGAGAAGCGTACGTGTTGGTGAACCTAAGATAAGTGAATGGGGTTAGCAGTTCACCATTTTGGGATCAAAATTAACATGATCCAATGACAAAATCATGTTTAGAATCCTAAAAGAAGGTCGCACGTCCGTTTTGGGTCCGTTCGGACGTAAAAATCACTTTGGGAGCCTCTCGGGTGGGTCAGATAGCCCACCAGTCATGACCCACCAGTCAGACCCACCGGTCATGATTGGCAGGCAGGTCGGCCCACCAATTAGCCGACCGATTGGGCCCGCCAATTGGGCCCGAGGGTCCTACTAAGACTGGGGGGCAGGTTGGCCCACCGATCGGCCCACCGATCCGCTTGTCGATTGGCCCCCGAGGGTCTGCCCTCTCAGGCGGGTGCCCTCAGGCTGGCCATTTGGCCCACCGGTCTTGGCGGGAAAATACCATTTTTTTCTAAACTTCCCCCAACCTTTGGGGAATCAAATGGGGCTTTTCCAAACCCATTATTCACACATTCAAGGTCTCATAAGATGGTTCTAACCTAGATCTAGGTTAGATTTAAGGAATGGAAATCCATCTTACCTTCTTTGCTCAAGAACTCCTTCAAAACCCCAAAATCACTTCAAATCACCAATGCTTCTTCAACCTTGTAAACACTTCTTCAAATCCTTCAAAATCAACACATAAACCATCTATTAAGCCTTAGATTCATCATCTCAAGGGGGATTTACAAGACCTCAAAAAACTCTACCCAAATCAAAGGTTTTACTTGGGTATGGTGAAAGTTTAAGGAACTCAGCCTTTGCTCACCTCTAAACGTAGATCTCGTATTGGAGATCACTTTTCGGCATCGGAATGGGAAGATCAAGCCTTGGCGCCGCTTAAATCCTTCCCCTACTTCTTCTTCCTCCCCTTTCTTCTTCTCCGTTCTCTTTTCTCCTTCCTTTTCTCTCTCCTCTTTACTCTTTTCACCAACCACCCGAATGACATAAATGAGAAAATGGAAACTCATAAATGCTATTTATACTTTCTAAATTAACTAAGTAATCACATGGGTGGGTCACTCAGGTGGGTGGATGCGCCCACCTGAGGCCAAAACTTGGCCAACAAGTGGGATTTTGATAGAATTCGGCCCTCGGCACGAATCTCACTCTTGGCATAAGATGAAATATACGTATACGCTTTAAGATACGGCTACATACCTACTTTATCTGTACATGGCCTTATGATATGTGCATGTACACAGCTTGGGTACTCTAGTCTCCTCTGGCACTGGCTCGGACTTATTTAGCCAGCCGGTGTTCAAAGTCACCCTTGCCATCATGGTCCACAAGGAACCCGCCTTAACCCTCTCCGATTTGGGTCCTGCATGGTTAAACCGGGTCAACCGTGTAATCAGACCGGGTTTAAGAAGTAGGGTATTACATTTACCCCCCCTTTCTGAAAATTTTGTCCTCGAAATTGGCGTACCTGGTTCTTAAAAAAGATGAGGGTACTTGGCTTGGATTTCAACCTCTTTCTCCCAAGATGCTTTTTCAAGTGAATGATTTTGCTCATCGCACCTTTACATAGGAAATGGAGCGATTACGAAGGGTTTTCACCTTTCGGTCTAAAGTTTCAGCTGGCTGCTCTGTATAGGTCATATCGGCTTCTAGATACTCTGGATCCACGGGTAATACATGGGATGGATCATGGAACGTATCGCTTTAGCATGGATACATGAAATACGTTTTGAACATCCCTGAGCGAAGGTGGCAGAGCAAGCATATAGGCTACTGAGCCAACCCGGGCTAAGATCTCAAATGGTCCAATGTATCTTGGGCTCAACTTCCCCTTTCTGTGAAACCTTTGCAACCCTTTAGTAGGAGAGATCTTGAGAAACACCTTTTCTCCTAGCTGAAATTCAATGTCTTTCTACTGGTGTCTGCATAGCTCTTTTGACGAGGCTGAGCTGCTTTAATCCATTCTCGAATAACATCGACCTTGTCACAGTCATCTGTATCATTTCAGCTCCTAACATTCGGCGTTCACCCACCTCATCCCAATACAGAGGAGTTCTGCACTTCCTACCATATAATGCCTCATACGGAGCCATCCCAATTGTAGCTTGGTAACTGTTGTTATAGGCAAACTCCATAAGGGGTATATATTCTTCCCAACTACCACACATTTCTATTGCACATACCCTGAGCATGTCTTCTAATATCTGTATGGTTCGCTCCGACTGACCATCGGTCTGTGGGTGGAAAGCAGTACTCAAATTCAATGTTGATCCCAAGGCACGTTGGAAGCTTTTCCAAAATCTGGAAGTGAACCTTGGGTCCATGTCTTCTATGCTCACTGGCACTCCATGTAAGTGCACTATGTTATCCATATAAAGTTGTGCTAATTTGGCCATAGAGAACTTGGTCTTGATGGGAATGAAATGAGCAGTCTTAGTAAGCCGATCAATGATCACCCATATCGCGTCCTTCCCCTTAGGTGTACATGGTAGTCCGGTGACGAAATCCATTGTAATCCTATCCCACTTCCATTCTGGTACTAGGAGTGGCTGAAGAGTACCATAAGGTCGATGCCTCTCAGCTTTTACTTTCTGGCATGTAAGATAAGTCGCTACATATAGAGCTATTGTGACTTTCATGCTTGGCCACCAGTAATTTTGTTTGAGGTCTTTATACATCTTTGTACTTCCTGGGTGGAGTGAGTACTCGGAGCTATGTGCTTCTCGCACTATCTTGTCTTGTATATCCAAATCATCGGGTACACACAATCTGCCTCGAAACATCAATGCTCCATCACTGGCTAAAACAAAATCTGGGTCGTTCATTGTTTGATCTTGAACCTTAACTCTGATCCGCTGCAATTCAGGATCCAAAGGTTGTTTCATTATTACCTCTTGCCTAATAGTCAGATGCACCTATAGAGCCGCCAAGGATACGGTCAACCATTTAAGGTTTTCTAGTTGACGTTCAAACTCTAAGGTTGCTCCTTGCTCCTTCATATAAGAGAGCTTCATCCATTAGCGTCGCCTCTTGTACCAGTGGTGGGCTGACTGCTAAGTATGAGAGTGACACAGTCTGTGCCTTCTGACTCAACGCATCTGCCACTACATTAGCCTTGCCGGGATGATACTGAATGTCGCAGTCATAATCCTTCATGAGCTCAAGCCATCTCCTCTGCCTCATGTTCAAATCCTTCTGGGTGAAAAAGTACTTAAGGCTTTTGTGATCACTGTATATCTCACACTTCTCCCCATACAAATAATGTCGCCAAATCTTAAGGGCAAAAATGACTACGGCTAGTTCCAAGTCATGAGTGTGGTAGTTCTTCTTATACTCCTTTAGTTTTCGGGAAGCATACGCTATCACCTTTCCGCGTTGCATGAGAACACAACCCAACCCAACCCAACTTTGGAAGTATCAGTGTAGACTGTCATTCCACCTGTGCCTTCAGGGATGGTCAACACAGGGGCCGACACCAACCTCTTCTTCAATTCCTGGAAACTCTTCTCACATTCCTCTACCCAGTCGAATTTCACACCCTTTTTGGTTAATTTAGTCATTGGTGCTGAGATTCGAGCAAAATTTTCAATGAAGCGCCGGTAATACCCAGCCAAACCCAAGAAGCTTCTAATTTCAGTGATATTCTTAGGGCTTTCCCATTCTACTACTGCTTTCACCTTATCAGGATCCGCCTCGATTCCAGCCTTAGACACTACGTGCCCCAGGAATCCAACTTGCTCAAGCCAAAATTCACATTTGCTGTATTTGGCAAACAATCATTGTTCTCTCAACCTCTGTAACACCATTCTCAAGTGTTGAGTGTTCTCCTCTTCTGTCTTGGAGAAGATCAGGATGTCATCAATAAAAATAATTACCCATTTATCGATGACATCGTGAAATACTCGATTCATTAAATCCATGAATGATGCCGGTGCATTGGTTAACCCAAAAGATAACACTAGGAACTCATAGTGACCATACCGAGTCCTGAATGTTGTCTTGGGTATGTCGCCGCTCTTTATCTTGAGCTGATAATAGCCTGATCGAAGGTCTATCTTTGAAAATACTTTGGCACCCTGCAGCTGGTCAAATAAATCATCAATGCGTGGCAATGGATACCGGTTCTTAATGGTTAGCTTATTTAATTCCCGATAATCGATGCACATACGCAAGCTGCCATCCTTCTTCTTGACAAACAATACTGGGGCACCCCAAGGTGAAACACTTGGGTGAATAAACCCCTTTTCCAATAATTCCTGCAACTGCATCTGCAACTCCTTCAATTCGGCTGGTGCCATCCTGTACGGAGCTTTAGACATTGGAGCTGCTCCAGGAACCAAGTCTATGGCAAACTCCAACTCTCTATTAGGCGGTAAATGCATCAGATCATCTGGAAAGACGTCGAGAAACTCTTTAACCACCTTTACCTCTTCTAGAGGTGTAATCTTTGCATCAACATCAAGTACCGATGCTAAGTAGCCCTGGCATCCATTCCCCAACAATTTTACTGCTTGAAGGGCGGAGACGAGGACCTTTCTCACCCATTTCATTTTATCTGCTCTGTATACCAATTCTCTTCCTTCGTCATCTGTCACCCTAATCAACTTTTTAGCACACATCACATTAGCTCGATGAGCCAACAACAAATCCATGCCCAGTATAACATCGAAATTCTGCATATTGAACTTAATGAGTTGTGCATCCAATTTCTTCCCACTGATCTCCACTGGGCATGGCCCATACACCTCCTTCAACTGTGTAACTTTACTAGTAGGCATACTAACAATCATCCCATGATCTAGGGTCCTGGGTGGCATGCCAAGTTTCTCAACAAATCTCTTAGATACAAATGAATGTGTAGCTCCTGAATCGAATAAAACATAGGCTGGTATACCCGATATAGACAGGACACCTAGTGTAACAATGCATATAATTTCAGCAGGTCATCAATATTTAACATAAGGAAATTCTTAAATTTAAAACATACCTGCTACCACTTCTATGCTGGCCTCAGCTTCCTCAGCTGATAGGGCATACATCCTTCACTGCAGTTGATTTCCCCCAGTTAAGGGAGGTCGGTACGCAGAGGGTTGACTGGAGGGCAAGGCTGGTCTGACCCGACAGTCTTTTGCATAGTGTCCATAGGAATGGCAGTTAAAGCAACGGATCTGAGACACCAAAACTGGGGCGGGGCCCCTCTGCACTGGACCCGTTGAAGATGGAGGTCGGGGTGGCCTTGGAACTATAGGTACCGCACTAGTGTTTGGGCAGAAGGATGTAGAGCCCAAACCACCGGCCGGTCAAGGAGGGTAGCCAGATGGCCTATAAGGCTGCCTATATGTAGGCCCAGAACTATGTATGGGCTTGGAGGCTTGCCACCAAGAGTTGGCCTCCTTCTTGAGTTGCAAACCCGCACAAATAAGTTTCTGTGCTTCAGTGCACTCAATCACCTCAAATATCTTCTCCAACTCTTGGATCCACTAATCCGGCTCCAGAGGATCACTCCCCACCTTAGAGAATACAGGTGGCAAGTTCCTCTTGAATGACTCCACTACCTTTGACGTATTATACGTCGGTGGGTAATTAGGAGCATAAGCTGGATAGTAAGGGTATGGAGGGGGCACCACATATGGAGGAATGCCAAATGGTGGAATTGGAGGTGTACCTCCCACTTGTGGTCCCGTACCAGACCCTACAGGAGGGTCCTATGGAGTAAGTATCCGGGGAGCTTGACTTGTTTGAGAAAGGTCCAATTGTTGCTGAATAGCAATCATAAATGCTTGCTGTTGCTGAAGCATTTGTTGCTGGAAAGCCTGTTGTGACTACTGGATTATGGTAGCAACATCCCCCGGAGTAATAACCGGTGGTGGGTCTGGAAGTGCAGTCATAGGTGGGTCCCCTTATGCCCCACCCTGACCAAAGGTCTCTGGAGGTTGTGGAGATGAGGTTTTCCCCACAGAGCGGGACCTTCTGGGATTTGGTGGTCGACCGATCGGACGAGGACCACGCGGGGTACCTCGTGCATTGCTACCGGATCTAGTACGTACCATCCTATCCCTGTACCTGGAGCATATCATACACCACATTGGTTAAACACCATAGAATTGATATCGGCTCATAATTATATGCCAACACACAGAGTATTATAGTGTATGATCGTTTGCAGCTAACCGCAACTTAATTCCAAAAACACAGGGCTAGTGCTTCAACAAGTATGACAATGGTCCCACTTGACCATAACATATTATTATAAGAATAATAATAATAATTATTATATTAATAATAATAATAATATTAACAACCCCATTTTTTTTTTCAAGTTTTCTCTCAACCGATGGGTTGCCACCGGTGGGCAGGTTGGGCCGTCGGTCGACCCATCGGTCCAAATCTTCAACCGGTGGGCTAACACCATTGGGCAGGTTGGCCCACTGGTCGGCCCGCCGGTCCTACCTGAGCGGCAATTTCAAACAGGGCTTTTAAGCCCCTGTTCATCATTTGTTTTCACGTTTTCTTCCTCACTCTCTCTCTCTATCAGGAAATTTTGGAGAGGTTCTTGACGCTTCCACTCGCGATCTCACTCAACGATCTGGCGCTTTTGGGAAGATTCAACTCCTCTACTTACAAGTAAGTTTCTTCCTCATTTTCTTCTCAGAACTTGTACTTGGGGGGGTAGAACTCATCTGTAGTCTTTAATCTAGGTTCTTTTCCCGTGTTTCTTTCCATAGAACAGTGTTTCCATGAAAATGTGATGTTTCCCTTGTGATTTATTTCTAGTTTTAGGATTTACTTCTCAATTTTTGAGAGAAACCCCAACCGTGCCCTAGTTTTCTCAAATTTGGGGATTTCTTCAATGTCTGCTCTTTTCTTCCCAATTAATAACTTAAATGCAATGCATTATGTTTGATTTGTACTTAACATGCTGTAGAGATCATGGAAAGTCCCTTATGTTTGAAATCCCATTTCTTCCCATGAACATCCATCTCTGTGTTGGGTTTCTTTGATTCTCTTTCACCTCAATATCATAATAGTAGATGGTTTTTGCATATTCTGAATTGTAGAATGATGGCATTTCATCCATGAACATGTAAGCTTCATGCCTCACTCTATTGTGAATCTTTTCATTTTTTTCCTTAGATTGAACTTGCACAATGAGAATTGGGATTTTTTTCTATCATTCTTTACTTGCCATGCTATATATATATGCCCTTTCCGTCACATTGCTGTTTTGCCATAATCTCTGTCTTGTCATTGGCCAGGCATTTCATTCATAGGCTTTTTATCACTCCTCACTTGTCACATTTTCTATTTTGTGAGAATTAGGTTTTGGGGCTTCCTCTTACTACTCACCCATCTATTATTCCCTTTGTTACTCCTTTTTCCTTACTCACCCCTCTTTCTTCTTTTCTTGCCAGGATGTCTTCTCGCAAAGGCAAAGAGCCCGTATCCTCTGGCCCTCGGCGTAAGACCACCGCTTCCAAACGAAAGAGTGCAGGGACTAGTTCTCCAGCCCCTCGCACAGGGCGACCCGGACCTGCCCCTATCGATTCTTCCGACTATGACGAGGAGCTCTTCCACTGTTCAGAGGCAGCAACCAACTGGCAGGCCTTCCTAAAGAGGTCTATAATGATGGAGAAGACTGTGGTAGTTGACGACTTCCATAAGGTTCAGCTTCAAGAGAGGTTCACAGCACTGGGCTGGCAGTCTATCCTCCACATAGACCGTCTGTGCTATGAGCAGTTGGTTTGCAGGTTCTACTATAACCTGGAGGTCTCCTACTAGTATGGAGAGTATACGATAATTAGTATGGTGAAGGGGGTGGACATTCAGCTGACTGTGGACACCCTGGCTAGTATTTTGGGTATCTCTTCAGCTGGGCACCATTTCTACAGTCCTCCCAGGAGTAAGCCCATGGGCCCGTTCATAAGTTTGGAGACACCAGACCACATCTATGAGACCATCTGTGGCAGCAGTGCACGTCCAGATTCCAAGACGTCATTTTATCCGAAGGTTCGTGTTTTTGCCCATTTGGTCCAGTTCAACTTGCTCCCCAGAGGAGGTCATCGAAACCAGGTGGGCTTCATAGCGGCCTTCTTAGCTTACTGCATCCATATGGCCTTAGAGGGAGGTGCCGAGCATTTATGCTTGCCTTACGTCATCCTCAAGATGATGGAGCACCATACTTCACACCCCGAGGACAGAGGATTTCCATATGGCAGGATCCTCACCAGGATCTTTGAGTTCTTTGGGGTGGACCTGAGTGGTGAGGAGGGGAAGACTCCAGCAGATAAGTTTGACAGGGGGAATCTATTGAGGATGGGTCTCCACACTCTTATGGATGTACCTCAGAGAGCAGGAGCTCAGAGAGGTAGGGATAGGAGGGCTGCCCCTAGGGAGGATGTTCCCATGGAGGAGGAGTCTAGTGAGGAGGATGAGGACTATGTTCCTCAGGGTGGGGAGGAGGATTTTGTGGACAAGGACATCCTTGAGGAGGTGCCTCAGAAGTCGAGAGGTGCTGATCCTGGCTTCACTAGAGCTGCAGGCCCACCACATAGAGCCCCACCACCTGAGAGTGGTGCATATGATTTTGAGGGTATGATGTCTACTATGAGGGCTCTGAAGGATGGGCAAGATCAGCTGTTAAGAAGACTGGATGAGAGTGCTTCTAGGGAGGAACGCATCCTGGAGAGGCAGCCTACTTTGGAGAATTCCGTTCTCAGACTGGGCCAGGACTTGGATACAACGGCCAATGCCATTTCAGTAGATTTTGGCCGACTTTGGAGGGATGTACAGTAGCTAGTGAACTCGAGGTTTGACTACTACGACCATCAACTCAATGTTAACTCTAGACCTCAGGTGAACGTAGTAGTATTGGACGATGATGATGACGATGATCAGTGAGGACTTAGCTCGTCCACACCAGCTTCTCACCTGTTTCATGTTGTTGATCTTATTGTATTTTTCTTTCTTTTCTCATTCTTTGTACTGTCTCTGTAACTGGACTTATTTGTGGGGTGATGTGTTTTGATGGTGGTTTGTGGTGAATTTGTATATTTGAATACTTGTGTAGTTTAGTTGTGGTGTCTTTTGTTAATTATAATTATTGATGTATATATATCTGTTGTTTATCAGGTGTTTGTGTGAAAAATTTTTGGAAATCTCATTTTTCCCCTTTATGCTGCCGAAATTTTGTTAAATTCGTACTCGATGGGTTATGACATCAACTAATTAACATATCATTTTCTCTCACGCATGCCATGAATGCAATATCTAAATGCAACAATTTTTATTACTTTCTTTCTTTGGATTTTAACTCTTTAAAATTTTTACATTAACCCAATCTCATTTCCTATTATAGATTCTATGGGGTCTAACGGTATGCTGTGAGTGGAATAGAGCATCACGCTCTAATACCATCGTTGTCACACCCTGTTCACACGGAATCGGGCCAATGATCTGGTTAACACCGGTTAACCCAAACCTACCAGAATCATCTGATATAGTATCCCACCACAGCATACACACAACTAAGAAAGTGTTCATCAGTTCAGCAGAAGACTTAATTTACCTATAAATATTTCCATTATACTTGATACCCAAATTGTAATACATAGTTAAATACATGTGGGCCCGCAGGCATGATATTTACATAAAAGAATACAATTTACATATCAAGTACACAAAAGGGATCATCAAAAACACAAAGGGTACAGCTCAGCTCGGTATCAAAAGTAGAGCTCAGCTCGGCATCAAAGGTAAAGGCTTATCATCAAAAACACAAAGGGTACAGCTCAGCTCGGTATCAAAAGTAGAGCTCAGCTCGGCATCAAACGTGCGGTCTCGCAGCACAGCCCCCGCACGAGCAATCCGTGCCGTGCTCTTGTTCCTCGGGGACCCACCAATCCTCTTCCGGGAATTCAACTGTGGGGCCCGACCCGTGCTCTTCAGGATGATGACCTATAAAATCATCTAAAAAGGAGTGCACACATGGGATGAGCTCACTAGCTCAGTAAGTGAAAAGAAGGACCACACAGCAGTCCACACAGCAAATCACAACCATATGCTCTATATGCTATGCAATTCATTTTTAATCACATCCACCTAAACAACATTACTAAGTCCTTGGTTTAGTGCTACTACAACCACAGTGTGCATATACTCCGGGTACGAGCCACGAACTCCATCCCGCGATACGCCCATAGGGCCGTCGGAGAAGGCCCACCATGAGTACTCGGAAAAGTAAAACATACCGACCATCGGCTCTCAACATGAAGTAAATAACAGAAATAAAGGTGCTGACTCCAGTAATTTAAAAGCACTATGATTGGCCCTATTGAATATACCACCAGGGTTGCTGACTGTCCTATTGACCAGCCGGGCATATGTCTAACTGCCACAGTGACCCGACAATCGCGGCCACTGCTTCCCCCCAAATGGTAACCCAACACCTCAACCCCTATTGAGAAAGGTCGTAGCACGGGAAGATGATAATCCTAAACTGCATGCTCCTATATGACATAGTACGATTGCATAGTGCCATCGCGTCCCATTCCACGGGCCACCAATGCACTCGTTTCCAAGCCGACTATGGTATCTAGTCTACTAATGCATTATGCACAATGATGTCATCATTCATCACATATTCACATCATCATTTGACATTAAGAAAATAAACACAACACACAAGTCATAATAATATGAGGATGGCTAAGTTACACATAATTCACATGATGACATGACTAGTCTAGATATAATTAAATGAATGCCAAACAAGCCTTATCATAAGGCCAAACGTCCTCTCCCCACTTACTTGTAGTGTACAAGGACTCACGCTCGGTACGAGTGAGATCCGGTGCGAGAAGCGTACGTGTTGGTGAACCTAACATAAGTGAATGGGGTTAGCACTTCATCTTTTTGGGATCAAAATTAACACGATCCAATGACAAAATCATGTTTAGAATCCTAAAAGAAGGTCGCACGTCCGTTTTGGGTCCGTTCGGACGTAAAAATCACATTGAGAGCCTCTCGGGTGGGTCGGGTAGCCCACCTGTCATGATCCACCAGTCAGACCCACCGGTCATGACCGACGGGCAGGTCGGCCTGCTGGTTGGCCCATCGATTGGGCCCACCGATTGGACCCAAGGGTCCTGCTAAGACCGGCGGGCAGGTTGACCCGCCAATCGGCCCGTCGGTTGGGCCCGCCATTTGGCCCCCGAGGGTCTGCCCTCAAGCGGGCCATTTGGCCCACCAGTTTGGCCCACCGGTCTTGGCGGGAAAATGCCATTTTTTCCCAAACTTTCCCCAACCTTTTGGGAATCAAATGGGCTTTTCCAAACCCATTATTCACACATTCAAGGTCTCATAAGATGGTTCTAACCTAGATCTAGGTTAGATTTAAGGAATGGAAAGCCATCTTACCTTCTTTGCTCAAGAACTCCTTCAAAACCCCAAAATCACTTCAAATCACCAATGCTTCTTCAACCTTGTAAACACTTTTTCAAGTCCTTCAAAATCAACACATAAACCATCTATTAAGCCTTAGATTCATCATCTCAAGGGGGATTTACAAGACCTCAAAAAACTCTACCCAAATCAAAGGTTTTACTTGGGTATGGTGAAAGTTTAAGGAACCCAGCCTTTGCTCACCTCTAAACGTAGATCTCGTATTGGAGATCACTTTTTTGGCGTCGAAATGGGAAGATCAAGCCTCGGCACCGCTTAAATCCTTCCACTACTTTTTCTTCCTCCCCTTTCTTCTTCTTCGTTCTCTTTTCTCCTTCCTTTTCTCTCTCCTCTTTACTCTTTTCACAAACCACCCGAATGACATAAATGAGAAAATGGAAACTCATAAATGCTATTTATAATTTCTAAAATAACTAAGTAATCACATGGGTGGGTCACTCAGCTGGGTGGATGCGCCCACTGAGAGCCAAAAATTGGCCAACAAGTGGGATTTTGTTGGGATTCGACTCTCGGCATAAGGTATATTGTACGTATGCTCTTTAGAATAAGGCTACATACCTGCTTTATCCATACATGGCCTTATGATATGTGCATGTACATGGCTTGGGTACACCTGTCTCCTCTGGCACTGGCTTGGACTTGTCTGGCCAGCCTGTGTTTAAGGTCACCCTAGCCATCATGGTCTATAAGGAACCTGCCTTAACTCTTCCGGTTCGGGTCCTGCATGGTTAAATCGGGTCAACCATGTAATCAGACCGGGTTTAAGAAGTGGGGTATTACACAAAGGGCATCACCTTATAACAATAGGTTCCCCATGGAGTGGTGAAGGCTGTCTTTTCATGATCTTCTGGGTGCTGCTCACTTGGTTGTATCCTAAGAATCCATCCATAAATGAAAACAATGCATGCCCTGCCGTGTTATCGACCAATACATCAATGTGAGGTAATGGGAAATCATCCTTAGGGCTTACCTTGTTAAGATCTCAGAAGTCTACACACATTCGTACCTTGCCATCTTTCTTTGGTACTGGTACTATGTTAGCCAATCATTGGGGGTACTTCACCACTTGTAGAAATCGTACATTCCACTTCTTCACAACTTCTTCTCTAATCTTTTCACTCCATTCTGGTCACATTATTTGGAGCTATTTATTTACCGATTTTTCCCCAAGGTAGGTCAGCAATCGATGTTGCATGATACTAGGGTCTATACCAGGCATATCCTCATAAGACCAAGCAAAGACTTCGGCGAACTCCTTTAGAAGACTAATCATCTATTTTGCTTCTTCATCATCTAAGGTGGTACCAATTATTAACTCTTGAAGGCATTGGTCGGTTCTTAGGTTAATAACCCGAGTATCCTCACGGATGGGTTGGATTTCTTTGGTTCCCATCATTTAATTAACTCTTGATATTTATTAAGATCATCATAAGAAAAAGGAGGCAATTCATACTCAGAATCAGAAATTTCATTCATGAAAGAAGGAGTAACAGACTCGACATACACAAACTTTAGACTTTCCTCGAGAGGGAAGGCTGACTCATAATCATAAATAGAAGACTCTACAACTGACTCGACTACAGACTCGATGACAGATCTGATGCTTTCACCAGTGGTATTTAGGCTGGTTGACTCGGTAGCATGAGTAAACTTGAAGTTCTCTCTAATGCTAGTCCAGTTCATGAGCGTTTGAGGGCTCGGTGGATGAGGAGATGTGGTAAAAGGCCTCCTTCTCCTTCTGAGAAAGTTGCTGCTATTTCTTCAATGGTGCAATGGTTCTTCTGGATAGGGGCTTGATCCTTCACAAATACCAGTTGATCAACCTCCTGGTCTCGGAATCCGAACTTTCTAAGAGGTGAGGATTGGTGGAGACTGCTCAATCCTTTTTTTTTATAAAATCCATCTTTTTGACCCTATTGATGGAGGCCATCCCAGTTCCTCGGTCACATCTTTAACCACCCTCATGGACCTTCCCGTTGCAATTGATTCAGGAACAGTACATGTAGACCATCATTCTTTGTTCTCTTCTTTGCTTCACATATACAGTTCTTCCTCTGAAAGGACAAGGTTTGAGCTCATGTAGCTCTTGGGCTCTTAGTTCTTGTAGGAGAGAGCAAATGTAGCTTTTCAAATCAATGGAAAGCTATAAACTCTAGGTGAGCCTTATCTTCTTTTCCCACTCTCTTTTCAGGAGGACTCGAGGACTTGGTGCCTCCTTTGACTAGATAAATGTTGGAAGGTTACCAGAGGGAGACCCAAACTCAATCAGTGCAATTTTTGCTATCCCGGTGATGTAACTGTCTTGATCACTTTCTTTGACTAGCATTTGCTATTTTTCTACCTCATGAGTTACCCAGTTGAACTCATCTTGAAAGAAGACCTCAAATCTTGGTTGCATGAACAAACAAAGGGAGGGAAAAAGAAAAAACAAAATATATGTGTTTGCGTTCGCAGGAAATACAGGAACAAATTCCTGTGGGTCAGAAGCCATCGTTTGAACCATTCTCTGAATCATCCTCATGGGGCACCGGGGAACCCACGGATGCTAGTCCAACCTGCTCTTGCCTCTGGGTCATGTTCTGAATCATTGCGTCCTACCACGCAATCTCCCGATATTTGGTGACTATCACCTCGCACAGGCCGTAATGCATCCTCCTAATCTCATAATAGACCTCAGAGGACACCTGAGAAAGAACATATCAGCCAAAGGAAGTCAAGATTTATTTAAAGGATGAATAGATACTCACATAGTCATAATCAATGGGCAGCCCAAGGGAAGCGTCTACATCTGTGTTCCGCTCCAGAAGATGAGGGAGACTGGGGTTTGCTGTGTTGGGATAATTCCAAGCAGGGAAGCCATGAAAGGGGATACTAGCAACTCTGAAAGACCCACCTGCACTAGTAGAGGGCCCTGCTTGTGAAGGATTAGTAGTGCTGGCATGCGACCAAATAGCAAAGGGATCTATACATCGCACTCTCCCCTGAAAGAACATCAGTCAAGACCAAAGCAAGAAAAATTTTGAAGTAAATATTCAAGAAAAAGCAACATATCACTGGACCATCAGGACCAAGAGGGGTGCATACTGTCTCCTCCTCTAGGAAGGCTCTGTAGTCCCTATCCTGGACAAGAGATGAGTCATCCCATACTCCGGTAGCCAAACGCTTAATATTGTCTGCTAAGATGATCTCTGGACAGTGTATGGTGGGTGGAGGAAGACCAGGAGAGGGGCGTGGCTCAATGTCCGACCACTGGGACACTACTCTTTCTCCCAAATACTAGGTATGGCCCCAAATACCCCGAAAGAGGACTCGGTGCTTGGATAAATGCTTAATCAATGTGACTCCTTCAGCATCAAGAAATACGAGGTGATGGAATGGTCTCCAAGTAACCTACAAATCCAAGGAAAAGTAAGTACAACACAAGATAAAAGGAGTTTCGGTGTCAAATGTGGCATACCTTAGTGAGAACGTTTAAAAGAGAACGAGCGGTGGTCCCTGGACGATGGTGTTGAGCCCTGATCACCTGATTATCTCCCTAACTCATGGCTATAGGGAAGAAGAATGCCTCTGGGTCCCTCAGTGTGGGAGCCATGGTCCCCAAGTACTCAAAGCACCAAGGTTGTTTCAAAAGATTAAAGTGAGAAAGGGAAATCCAAATGAATGAAAGGAAATGGGTACAGGGAGGAGAGTTACCTAGAGTATGAAGCCCGCTCCCTTCAGACCACGATCTCCATATGACAGCAAGTCTAGGGGTCCACAGGAAATATGCATAGGCAGCCCCACCCCAGTCCCAAGAGTCCACCATATGAAGATCTTAGAGGAAGAACACCACGCGGATGTCTTTTCCCCCTCGAAGGTCACTGAAAAGGCACTGACCCACAGCGAATAGCAAAAAAGAATAGACCACCTGTGACATGTTACCTGGGTTCTCACACAAGACGACTTTCCACCATCGGGCACTAATCTCCCTTAGACGAATATGTGTCTGGCCAGCTGCAATGGTAATGCCCATCAAGTCTGCAAACTCCTTATCAGTCAGAATCCCAGGTAAGATCATAAGTCTACCCCCAAATGGAATACCTATCAAGGCATAGAAGCACAGGGGCGTGATGGTGATCTCGCCACCAAGGAGATGGATAGAATGAGTACTAGGCCACCACCACTCCATCATGGCCCCCACCAGTGCCAGATTAAACTTTTTGGTCTTTACCAGAGCTAGCCGACCTAGGTATGATGCATTAACTATCTGCTTTACTCTATGTGGGAGCATTTTGTACCATGACTGAACCATGTTCGGATGGCCATACGAGGCCAGGGTAGGTGGTTCCCTCCCCTCATGCTAATGAAAATAAAGTATGTATAAATAGAAACACAAAATAAAAAACAAAAAAATAAAAAAACAAAAACAACATGATAATAAAAAAATAATAAAACAAGAATAAAAGTTATCAAAATAATAAAAGACTTACCCAAGAACCCCATACACGGAGTTGCAGATGAGGTTCCAACTATTGTGAAGAGTCTCCTCGGAGTACCAATCGATAAGGCTCTCCTCCCTGTGGGAAGACCTACTGCAGCTCTCCAGTTGGATTTCTCCAAGAGTCTTTCTCTTTCTCCTTTCAGCCATATTCTCAAAAATTGTAAGAAGCCCCAGAAAGTTTCTAAAATTGTAAGAAACCCCAGAAAGTTTCCCAATTTGCACAAAATCCCACAAGAATATCAAATTCTCTGAATAAATCCTCCTTTAAGAACAAGATGAAGAATCCTCAAGAACTTCAAGAATAAGATGAAGATCTTCAAGAGAAAAATAAAAAACTTCAAGAACAAGATGAAGAACACCAAGAGAAACCTGAAGGCTCCAAAAACTCAAAACCCACTCTCTTCACCCAGAACAGTTAGAATGAGGAATGAACAGGGGAAGGGGACCATTTTATTGAAAAAAAATTGTTTTACCAAAAAAAAAAAAAATTGAGATTCCAAATCCAAGGTGCAAATCAAAATTTTTTTACTACCAAATACCAAAATTATTTTGATGGTAGAGAGGAAAGTAAAGGTCAAAATTTTATTGGTCAAAATTCAAGATTAAAAAGCAAGATTCCAAATCAAGCATCAAGAATCCAAAATTCCAAATCAAAAGCAAAGAGCAAAATTCCAAATCAAGCATCAAGCATCAAATCAAAATTCCAAATCAAAAGGAAAGAGAAAAATTCCAAATCAAAGAATCATCAAGCATCAAATCAAAATTCCAAATCAAAAGGAAAGAGAAAAATTCCAAATCAAAGAATCAAAAATCAAGAAATTAGGGGAAAATCAAGAAAAGAAACAACTTCATTGATCCGGCCCTAGGGGGCCCAATTGCATTTACCCGGCCCCAAGGGGCCCTTTCTCTTTGTATCGGCTCCAAGTGACCCGATCTCGTAGACCAAATCCCTAAACTGGCACATGCGAAGCCCAGCTAAGGAAAATCCAAGAATCGAATGTTTTTACTTGTTGTAAGATTGGAAGAGCAGCGAATTCCTCTCTTGTAACCATCAGTCCCAAATAGTCCAAATTGGTTTGAAAGACCCATCCTGGAGACCACAATCCCTAAATTGGCACATGTGAAGCCCAGCTAAGGAAAATCAAAGAATCAAATATTTTTACTTGTTGCAAGATTGGAAGAGCAGTGAATTCCACTCTTGTAACCATTGGTCCCAGATAGTCCAGATTGGTTCGAAAGACCTAGCCTGGAGACCACAATCCTTGAACTGGCACAAGTGAAGCCTAGCTAAGGAAAATTAAAGAATCAAATGTTTTTACTTATTGCAAGATTAAAAGAGCAGAGAATTCCTCTCTTGTAACCATCGGTCCCAGATAGTCTAGATTGGCTCGAAAGATCCAGCCTGGAGACCAAATTCCCTGAACTGGCACATATGAAGTCCAGCTAAGGAAAAGTTGAAGATCAAAGTACTAACATTTTTTACAGGATTGGAAGAGCAGGGAATTCCTTTCCCCCAATTGGCAGCCTAGGTAAGTCCTAAAACTGTAGAGATATTATCTATTGCATTTCTCAACTCCATCATAAATTAGCAAGATGATGACAGTATATGCTCCGGGTGACAAAATGTGGTAGTTCTTTTCTTTACCCTTTGGCCATGGGCATAGGCCTCGACCAAAGAGGGGCATTATGTAGACACCAAATTTTGTCACCCTCCTCCGGCTATGATGAAATGTGGATCTTGGACGTGACTTCTGGCTTCCAATCAATAGAGATGATGAGGGAAACACTCCCCTACCTGAAACCCTGAAAACCCCCGTATGGGAGAGAAGAGGGTCAATTTTGACTTTCTATATATGAAGGAATCTGGTCAAGATGACCATACAGATGGATAGTGCTTGGAAATACGATTCCGATGATATATGGCATGTCAAAATCAGACCAACGGATTTCCCGCGATCATCCCTAGAAAATTACACTATCCCTCACGTATACCATACAATCCTGCTGGAAACCTGGAAAAATCCCCTACCTACCCCAAACACCCTAAAGATCATCCCCTATATACCTAGATAACCCGAAAACATTCCCCTACCTGAAACCCTGGAAACCCCATACAGGAGAGAAGGGGGTCCAATTTTGACCTTTTATATATGAAGGAATTTGGTCAAGATGACTGTATGGATGGATAGTGCCCGAGAATATGATTCCGATGTTATATGGCATGCAAAAATTGGACCAACAGATCTCCCATAATCATCACGAAAAAAACCCATAATCACGAGTGCGCTGGCCAGCAGGCCAGCCCTCATGCGTGCTTGCTGCCTATGGCTGTAGCCCATGCCATCTGCCCATGGCCATAGACCATGGGTTGTAGCACATGTTGCTGACCCAAGCCAAGCTTGCACCAACCATTTACCACACCCCAGCCAAGCCTACACCAACCATGCACCACACCCAGTAGACCTGCACCCCCGCGGGCACAAGCCCGCTCCCCTACCCATAGACCTGTGCCCCTACCTATAGGCCTGTGCCCCCATGGGTTCAGGCCTGCGTCCATGCCCTGCTACCTATGTGTTAGCCAGTAGGCTAGCCCATGCATGTGCGTGTGCTGCTACTACCCATGCATGCCTGTGCTTGATGCCCGTGCCCATGCTCTCACCCCCTTTGCAAACTGTTGCCCATGCATGGCTGTGCTTCCATGATATCGCCTGTATTGCCTACCCTCCTATACTAACCATGCCTTGTGCACTTCGGCCCAGTCTCGTGCACCGCCATCCATGGCCGGGATTGATATTCCCCCTACCCAGTGGGTGAAGAAATTCCCTCTTCACCCACTTAAGACCAAAAAACCCCTTTTTTACTAAGGATTCTTTCTCCAAAAAAACCCTTCTTTTACCCATTGGACAAAAGCCCTCCCCACCCATTTTGGTCCGAGGACCCCTTTTACCCAGTGTATAAAATCCCTCTCCCCCCCCCACTCTAGGCAAGAACCCCCCTTTTATCCATCGGACAAAAGGGTTCCCTCTTTCCTATTGACCAAAAAAACCTATAAATACCCCCCCTTTGGATTTTACAACCAAAATCCCACCTCACTTCCTTGTAGTGAAACTCTCATCCCCTCCCCCTCTTGATTTTCTTCGGGTCTTCAGAGTGATCTTCGTCAAGATCTGAAATCTTGTTCGGATATTCGAAGTGTTCTTCGAGACTTTGAAGATCTTCAATCCAAGTTCTTAGTCCGATCCAATTTTTTGCCAAAAGTAGTATGTTCTTCAACCCCTCCTTTGAGTGTTCTTGAGTTTTACCCAAAGTAGAAACCCCCCCTTTGCGGTTCTTCGGGTCTACGAAGAGATCGTTGTCAAGATCTGAAACTCTGTTTGGATCTTCAAAGTGTTCTTCAGGTCTTCGGGGATCTTCAGTCCATTTTTAGGTTAATCGGTTTCTTTCCAAAAATAGTGGTTCCTAGCAGAAGCCCTATCCAAGTGCCCCTGGAATCTTTCTATAAATAGCCATTCCCAATGGAAGGTCTGCCGAAGTGCCACCTCAGCCTAGCCCTCCCCTAACTTATCCCTAGCAGAAGCTCTGTCAGAGTGCCACCCCATATTAAGCCGGGAAATAGCCTTCCCTAGCTAAAGCTCTATCTGAATCCTAAGCCCAAAAATAGCCTTCCCTAGCTGAAGCCCTGCCTGAATCCAAATCCAAAAATAGCCTTCCCTAGCCGAAGCTCTGTCCGAATCCAAATCTGAAAGTAATTGTTCCTAGCCAGAACCCTATCCGCATACCATCACAATCAACATCTCTCAAGAAAGGAAGTTGGAGGTCAAGACCATCTTCCCCTGAGCCAGGAGAACACGAAAGACAGTCCGAGCCGGTACTAATCATGGGCCCACCCCTCTTGGCCCGAAACAGGGGTCATATTCAGGTATAATCTCCCTCCACATTTAAGCATAATCTAGATATCTAATAGACCTTATTTTAATGTACATAATAGTTTAAATTCAGTCAATGTATATATGTGCGATAACTTAGCCAGGCATGTGGAATAGTAATAATCGTGGAAAATATTCATTCTTAAGCATCTAGTGAGAAGACCAGTTGAACCAGGCAGATTGGGTGCCTAACCCCTTCCCAACTCTATAACCCAACACTTACCCTAAATCTTTGGACTAGATCAACTTTCAGGCCCTTTTCTCCAAAATTGGGCCCACCCCTAGGTCCTAGGCCCATAATCCTAGGTGGCGACTCCAAACCCTTTTGTATGATCCCAATTCCCATATTGGACCATTATCAAATCCCCGTCTAGAATGAGAAACTTTATACTCTTATAAAATAGGCCTCCACGTATCTCTAAGCGACGATACGATGGCATTGGGCTCGTAAGTAAAGTATATACGACACACCCCTCCCTCATTTAAAAGAGAAAGGGAGGAGAGAGGACAGAATCGATGCAAACCCCCTTTTCACAAGGAGGGCAGAGGCATCTCCGGCCGCTACCCTCACAGTCATCCACATGGACTTTCACATTATATCATGCAATATGGTTGTAGCTGCTCTCTGATACGTTACCCTGGCATTCTTTAGCCCAAAAGGCATCACCTTGTAACAATATGTTTCCCATGGAATCGTGAAGGCTGTCTTCTCACGATCCTATGGGGTGCATGCTCACTTGGTTATATCCTGAGAATCCATCCATAAATGATAACAAGGCATGCCCCACTATGTTGTCCACCAATACATCAATGTGAGGTAATGGGAAGTCATCTTTAGGGCTTACCTTGTTAAGATCTTGGAAGTTTACACACATCCATACCTTGCTATCTTTCTTTGGTACTGGTACTATGTTGGCCAACCATTGGGGGTACTTCCCTACTTGTAGAAACCCCACATTCCATTGCTTCACAACTTCTTCTTTGATCTTCCCACTCTATTTTCACTGTATTCTTCTGAGCTTCTATTTGATCGATTTTGCCCCTGGGTAGGTTGGCAAGTGGTGTTGCACAATGCTAGGGTCTATACCAAGCATATTCTCATATGACCAAGCAAATACTTCGGCAAATTCCTTTAGAAGACTAATCATCTATTCTGCTTCTTCGTCATCTAGGGTGGTACCAATTTTTACCTCTCGAAGGCATTGGTCTGTTCCAAGGTTAATAACCCGGGTATCCTCACAGATGGGTTCGGCATTCTTTGATTTGCATTGTTTTATTAACTCTTGATATTTATTAATATCATCATCAGAAAAAGGAGGCAAGTCATACTCGGAGTTAGAAAGTTCATTCATGAAAAACAGAGTGACAAACTTGACATACACGGACTCTGGGCTCTCCTCAATAGGAGAGGATGACACGAAATCATAAACAAAAGACTTAACAACTGACTCAACTACAAATTCGATGGCTGGTTAAATGCTTTCATCAGTGATATTCAGATTAATTGACTCAACAGCATGAGTAAACTTGAAATTCTCTCCAATGCTAGTCCAATTCAGGAGCGGTTCGATGGCTCGATGGATGAGGAGATGTAGCAACCGGCCTCTTTCTTCTTCCAAGAAGGTTGCTACTATTTCTTCAGTGGTGCAATGGTTCTTCTGGATAGATGCCTACTCATCTCCTTCCATGTGAATCATGAGAGTTGACTGAATTGCATCGGTAGGGTCAATCATCGGGTCATCTTCACAGATGGAAAACACTAAATATCCTCTCAGATCTCTTGGAGAATAATATCTGGACTCATCATCATCATCATTGTGCCAAGGCACCTAGTAGTTATCCCAGTCCTGGTACTCATCATCAACTTGAGAACTAGAGTCATCTCCATCCTTCTCATCTTCACTCTCATCCTTGTCATCATCCTCTGTGTCACTCCCTATGTGGATTAGGGAGGTATGCTCTTTGATTTGTTCTGCTACTGACAATGCTATCACTGCTCTGAGGAGGTCATCCATGATTTCTTCAATCATCTCTGGATTATCCTCTGAAGATATAGTGGCTAAATTAGAGAAGTGGGATCACTTTCCTGACCTTCTCCTAAAGCATTCACTGAGCCTGCTGATGAGGTCATCTTTGGGGAGTCTGGTAATGTAAGCATATCCTTCCAATTATACCCATCCATCCATCCTTCCTTTGGGTTGTATACCAAACCTTGAGAATGGGATTGGTATGAGGGTGATGAAGGATGTGAGGTAGGGTGGTATGAAGGTGATGTGATGTGAGAGGTCGGATATGAAGATTGGACGTGATAAGATGAGGAAATTCCTTCTCCTGATGGTGGGGTGAAGGTTGATGATATGGTGGGGGTTGGAAATATGGTGAAGGTTGGAGTTATGGTGGAGGTTGGTAATATGGTAAGGTGGATTCTTCTGTTGATGAGGAAGGATGAACGGTGGGAGTCCGATCTTCTGATTCTTTTCTTTTAGGAGTCCTCATGACTCTAGCCCTTTGACTCATGATTTTCCTACGGCATTCATGGGATTCCTCTGAGCTCTAGATATAATGAGTTGAGTGGGATCACTCTCTGTTTCTTCTTTATCTAGGTTGTTCACATGATCGAGGAGTGGATTGGTGTTGACATTGGGAGGTTGCTTAACGTTGACTTCAATGGTCCCATTGTCTACCAAATCTTGGATCGCATGTCGGAGACCTATGCCTCTTTCAGTGTTGTGCCCCTTCTGAGTGTTGTAAGCACAATATTCATGGTCCCTATACCAAGATGGAGGAGGGTTGCTGATTACTCTTGGAGCCACTATCCCTAGCAATCCTTGTTTCTTTAGCTTTTCATACACTGCTGTCACTGGCATTCCCAAATTAGAAAATTACCTTCTTGGGCGAGGAGCCTTTTGGGAGGGTGCATCTGCTTGTATCATAAATGGTGACGAAGAGTTGACGGGTGAGGCTGAATATTGCACGCACCTACCACATTGGTTTCAGAACCTTTTTCCTGTTCAACACTAGTGTTCTTTCCTGCATCTTAGGAGGATCCTTGGTACTGGGCCTCTCTCAGAATTCTGTTTTCCACACGTGTGCTGGGGGCTATTAGGTCATCAAAAGTTTGCAGATGTTGATAGTAAAGGATATCATAATAAGGCTTTGATAAGTTCTCAATCAACATCTCCACTTGCTCTGCTTCTGAAGGCCGATTTTCCATCTTGGTGGCATTGTCCCTCAACCTCATCAAGAAGGTGGTGAATCCTTCTCTAGGCTATTGCCTCAACATCTCAAGCTGTCATCGTTTCACATCCACTTCAGTATTGTATGAAAATTGCTTAGTGAAGGCTTTCACTATTGTCGCCCAATTTTGAGTTTGGGATGACTCCAACTAGGTGAGCCACCTTAGTGCTGGTCCTGATAGGGGTTAACATGAAGGCTTGCCCCATCTGGTTGTTCATAAGTTGCCATGACTTGGCGATGCTAAGGAAGACCTTGAGATGAGCCTTAGGGTCCCCTGATCAGTCAAACCTATCAGTCTGCCATTTGAATTTCTTAGGAATCCTTGCCTAGAAAATTCAGAATCCACTACTTGGCTTTCCGAGCCTTTTCTCGCTCGAATCATGTTTTCCAACTTCTCTAATTTCTCTCTGAGTTTCCTTTCCTTCTTCGTCTCTGGAGGCTCCATTCGGACATATGTAGCGAACTCTTCTTCCTCATCTTCAATCACTACCCTGGGAGGAGGGACCCTGGAATAGACCCCCCGTTGACCATTTGGATATGTAGGTGAATTTCCTCTCTGACCGGGTCGCCTAACTTACTCTAGTTCTCCTGAGTCAACACAGGAAGAATTCCCATGATGACGTGTAGGTCCGTTTTGATCCAACTCTCCTGCAGCTTGTGCTGGTTCGTCTTGACCTCGGCCATTTCTGTCTGCAAGGTCTCTACGGGGTGGACTCAAGATTGCTCGGGTGATTCAAGGTCATTGGGATCTATGTGAACTGGGTCGTAATCACTTGGAAGTAGACAATCTCGAAGAGATGATGGAAGTGGCATTGGACTTAAGCGAGTCAACTGACTACCCTGACGTTTCCAAATGGACCACAGAGAATACTTGAGGTGTGGAATTGTGCCTAAACCAAAAATGGTTTATTTTAGGATTCTTGTATTCCCAACCCCTTATTCACTCATTCACTAGATTAATAACCAATGATCCATACAAAGTTAGTCTGCTTGATGATAGGGAGTGGGTAGGGGTCGATGCCCTTAGTCCACTCAATGTCATAAGCAGGAGATACACATGAATGGCTTGACCAGAACATCCCTATTAATACATTCTTTGCCAATAAAGTCATGCTTTCCTTAATCTTGTCACACTAGGTGACCTTCCTCCTAGTTTCCTCGGGCCTTTTGGATAATTCAGCATTTTACGAGGCTTCGATAAAAATCAGCCCGGATCGCATATACCAAATCATCCTATTTCATTTCTAAGGAGGAAGGACACCTTTTATCCAAAACCCACTTAGGAGAGCATTTCTTTACGACTAGACTATATCATAGGAAAATTCCTTTTCAAGACTGCAAATAAATTTTGTAGATCAGCTTATGGCATTCCTAGTGTTCTCCATCTATTTCTTACATGATGCGAGTATGCAGTGGATGCAATAGGACCGATAAGGGGGCGTTTGGTTTGAATTATCCATCGGACCAAATTCCAAGGATTCTGGATTCTGGATCTAACTCATATGAATGAGTTTCTTTGGAATAATTCCCTTTTGGTAAAAAAATTGTTTGGTTACCATGATTCTATCACTTGATTCTAAGTGGAAAACTGTTTGGTTACCCTGATTCTGTCACTTGATTATGAGTGAAAACTGTTTAGTTACTTTGATTCTGGCCATTGATTTTGAGTGTAAAACTGTTTGGTTACCTTTGAGTCTTTGAACCCATATTCTGTTGGGAAAAAAAATCCCAAAAACAAAACCAAAAACTAAAATTTGTTCCACACATGTACTTTATTTTTAATTTTTTAATTTTTCTTTTTTATGGTAATATGTGAAAAAAAAAAGTGGAACTCGTGAACTATTAAGTCTAATAGTGTAGTGCAGTAATTTATTTTTTTTATTTTTTTTTGTAAATTGAAGAGGACAAAAAGAAGAAAATTAAAAGGCATGATTGTATTGTAGTTCATATAATCGAAATAGGTATCGTGTATCATATACTTCAGATCTGAAAATTGCCCAAACCAGCGCATGATTTGGTTTATGGAGATAGATATGCTTCAAAGTGGGTAGAAACAATAGTCTCCAATGACTTATACAAGTATATCAGGTCCTTAGACCAAATGACAGGAGAAGAACGCTGTAAAGTTAATATTAGACTGGTTCTCTAGGGGTACTAGTAATTGATAATTAAGTCTTTCTATCCAAAAAAAAAAAAAGGATAATGAACTCAATATCATTACAATGGCTTCAGACTTTTCTTTTCCAAAAAATTCCAAAAAAGTTCATCCTACATTTTTTGTTTAAATCATGCTTCTTGACTGCGTCAAGAACATCTCTCAACATCCTCATATGACCCTCCGATTCTTTTATTGCACCATTCAAGTATCCTTTGATATAGTCTAATGACGGGGAAGGAGATGATGAAGTTGAGGTTTCCGAGCATAGGGACCTAGGTGGAGTCTAGTAAGTATCACAACTTGGGCTTGAACTTGATATCCATTCGAACATTCCACAACCTTTGTTTTCAACCTATAAAGCAAATATAATCATCTTATAAGAATACAAGGAAATAAACATTCAAATCTTAAACATCTAACAAAAATAAAATTAAATTAAATAAAAAATTTAAGAAATGCATACCCCAGTTGATTGTAGACAACACAAAAAATATCGACCATAATTTGCACTTGTTTTCGCAGTTCTGACCTGAAACTGACTGTTCCCACAATCACACATCTTAATATGGTCAACCCACATGAAGAAGGGGCAATTCATTGAACATTTAAAAAATTTCCTTCCAACATGTGACTGTTTGAGATTTTAAATGTAACCGCAAACGTACGGATCAGTATAGCTACGGGTCGAACACAGGGAGAGCAGTCACTTTATTTTTTTATTTCTTTTAATAATACGAAAGTGAACCGATTAATGGTTGTGATCTAATTCTAATTACTGTCCTAAACATATGTATCTAAAATAACGTCCTAACCATTCGTCATCTAAGAATTTAAAGACACAAGCCATGTAATTAAAATTAAATAAATAAATAACTAAAAATAAAAAATCCAAGCAATTTAAAAAAAATAATAATAATAAATGAAGAAAAAAAATGCTGAAATAAAAATAAAATAAAAGAAAGGGGGGAAGCTAGAGAGAGACTCACAAGTAGGTTTCTCTACTTAGCCCGAGGGATGCATCATAATATGAGCTTCCCTACTTGACCAGAGAGTCACTCTTACAAGGGTTACTCTACTTGGCTTTAGGGAAAGGGGGACAATTAAAATAAAAGCAATAAATTGATGGTTCTATGGTTAAGAGGGGCAAAGCCAACACATAGACTAGCCATGAATTTTGGGGGAAAGGGATAGCAATAATATAATGACCGAAAATAAAAATCCTAAATTAAGAAAGAAAGGATAGTCAGAAGAGGGAATGAGAGGGGGGAGAGAAGACTACTGAAGGAGTCTACTTACTTGAACTTCAACCCTTGAACTGAAAACTTGATTGATTTGAGATACTACCAGTACTAAAAACTAGATCTAGAATAAACCAAATCTGAAATTTCTAGTACTAGAGAAAACAAATCTTGAAAAAAAAAATTGCTCCACGGCTCGTGATCTTGTCACCTAGATCTAAGCCTTGAACTATAACTTAAAAAAATTACAACTCAATTGCATAAATCATAAACATAAAAGGCTGAATAAGAATAAAATAGTGCTTGCATTAATTGACATAAAAAACTATTACAAAAGTGATTAAAGCAAAAATAGAGAAGAACTAAACTACAGAGAGAGAGAGGGAGAGAAAGAAGAAAACTAAGCATAAGCTAGAAAGTAAACTAAGGAGAATAATAATTAGGAGGGGGGAGGAAGGGGCTTTTATAGGGCTTTTGTCTTGCCTCCTTCCTTCTACAAGTCTTCTTTAAGAAAAGAAAGAAAATAAAATCTTGGTAAAAATCCTCATTCTTTGAGATATTGTGTGAGGAAGGAGAGAATCTGTTTCTAAAATTAACAAATTCTATTCCTTCCTTGCAATATTAACCAATATCTTGCAATCTTGATTAAATCAGAAAGGAATCTCTGCATAGCATCTTCAAGATCTTGTGAGGTGGCAAGGGGAGAGGATAATTTTCATGATTTTGTAGGAGAGAGAATGTGATCATTCAACTCCAAAGGTTCCATAGCAGGCAATACAGGTGAAGGATCTGAAATGTACTCCTTCAGCATAGAGACATAGAAGACAATATGAAATCTGTCCAGCTCTGAAGGTAATGCCAATCTATAGGTTGTTTTTCCAATTTGATTTAGTATCTCAAAGGGTCCTATATATCTTGGACTTAATTTACCTTTCTTTTCAAATCTCTTGATGCCTTTGATTGGTGAAATTTTCAGAAATATCTTTTCACCTACCTCAAACTCCAAAGGCTTCCTTCTACTTTCTACATAACTCTTCTATCTAGATTGAGCTACCTTAATTCTTTCCCTGATCCTATCCACCTTCTCATAGGTAGCTTGTATCAGCTCAGGTCCCAAAATTCTTCTTTCTCCCACTTCATCCCAATACAATGGGGGTTCTACACTTCTTTCCATAAAAACTTCAAATGGTGCCATACCAATAGTTGATTGATAGTTGTTGTTATATGCAAATTCAAATAATGGTATATGTTCATCCCAACTATAGCTCATATCTATAGTATAGGTCCTCAACATATCTTCTAAGGTCTAGATTGTTCTTTTAGTTTGCCTATCTGTCTGAGGATGAAATGCTATGCTAAATTTCATTCTAATTCCCATTACCTTCTGTACACTTTCCCAAAATTTAAAAGTGAAGCGGGAATCATGGTCAGAAACAATACTGATAAGCACACCTTGATATCTCACTATGTTATCAATGTACAGTTGTGCTAACTTCTCCATGGAGTAAGATATATTTATTGGTATGAAATGGGCTACTTTATTTAGTCTATCAAAAATTACCCAAATTGTATCATTTCCTTTCTTGGTCCTTGGTAGTCCTGTCACAAAATCCATAGTAACATGTTCCCATTTCCACTCCGGTATAGGAAGAGGTTGGAGTAACTGATGTGGCCTCTGTCTCAATGCTTTCACCATCTAACAATTCATGTACTTTGCCACATGATCAGCTACATCAGTCTTCATACCATGCCACCAATATGTTTTCTTCAAATCTCTATACATTTTTGTACTTCTAGGATGTACAAAGTAAGGAGTATTGTGAGCTTCACTCAAAATCAACTCTATCAGATTTTCTTCCCTTAAAACACACAATTTGTCATTAAACCATAAAGTTCCATATTTCACTATGAATCTCAAATCCCCCTGTCTTCCATCATTGATTGCATTTATAGTCTTTCTCAACATATCATCTTTAAGTTGGGCTTCCTTGATCTGCGATGGTCTAATAGTAAGAGTGGCAAGTGTCATATCTTTAGGTGTCTCCACTTACACAATTACATCTAAACCCAACTCCCTTGCCTCTTCAATCAACATAGGGTTTGTTGTAAGTGTAGCTAATGTAGTAACTTTGTGTTTCCTGCTGAGAGCATCTGCCACCACATTATCTTTCCCTGGATGGTAATGAATGATGCAGTCATAGTCTTTTAGTAATTCTAGACATCTTCTTTGCCTCGTATTTAGTTCTTTCTGAGTGAAGAGATACTTAAGGCTTTTGTGGTCACTATAGATCTCACATTTCTGACCATACAAATACTGATGCCAAATTTTTAAGGTAAAAATGGCTACTGCCAATTCCAAGTCATGGGTAGGATAATTTTTTCATAATCTCTCAATTATCTAGAAGCATAAGCAATTACCCAACCATTCTACATCAACACACATCCTAAACCTTGTTTGGATGCATCACTATATACTACCAAACCTGATGTACCATCTGGAATGGCAAGGACTAGCGCTGTCACCAGTCGGTTCTTCAAATCCTGAAAACTATTTTCACATTCCACAGTCCAATAAAATTTGACTCTTTTTCTAATCAACCGAGTCATAGGAGTATAAATCTAGGCAAAGTTTTCAATAAATCTCCTGTAATAACCTGCTAAGCCCAGAAAACTCTGAATCTCACTTATAGTCTTTGGAGACTCCCAATCCAATACTGCCCTCACCTTTCCAAGATCAACTTCAATACCCCTAGAAAATACAATGTGCCCCAAGAAATTCACTTGTGATAGCCAAAATTCACATTTACTAAACTTTGCATACAACTTCTTCTCTCTCAACCTCTGTAATACTGACCTCAAATGAACTGCATGATCCTCTCTACTCTTGGAATAGATCAAAATATCATCAATGAAGACAATCACATACTGATCTAGCATATCATGGAATGCTCTATTCATCAATCCCATAAAAGCTGCTAGTGCATTGGTCAGTCCAAATGGCATAACCACAAATTCATAGTGGCCATACCTAGTCCTGAAAGCTATCTTCTGGATATAATTCTCCTTGATCTTCAACTGGTGATACCCTGACCTCAAATCTATCCTAGAGAATATACTGGCTTCTTGCAATTGATAAAAAAGATCATCAATATGGGGAAGTGGATACCGATTCTTAATTGTCAATTTGTTCGACTCCCGATAATCAATACACATTCGTAAACTCCCATCTTTCTTCTTTACAAACATGACTAGAGCTCCCCAAGGTGATACACTGGGTCTAATGAAACCATTCTCAGCAAGTCCTGCAATTGTTCCTTCAACTCCTTCAATTCGGTAGGAACCATCCTATAGGGTGTCCTTGACATTGGTGTTGCCCCAGGTACTAAATCAATACAAAATTCAATCTCTTTATCGGGGCACACTACACAAATCCTTTAAAAATACATCTGAAAATTCCTTTACTACTTCCAATTCTTCCAGTGTTGCAATTTCCCTTGTTGTATCTTGGACACATGCCAATTATGCTTCACATCCTTCTTCTAACAATTTTTGTACTTGGATGGCAGAAATCAACATTTTCTTTATTTCCTTTCTGTGTCCCTAAAATACAAACTCATCTCCATTTCTGGGTCTAAACAATATTTTCTTCTCAGCACAGAGCACACAGGCTCAATATGCTAACAACCAATCCATTCCTAATATGACATCAAAGTCTTTCATATCTATGCAAATCAAATAAGCTATCATTTCCCCTTAATAAACCTGAATAGTATGGGTTCATACACATCCTCTAAGTTCACAATAAACCCTATAGGTGTACTGACCATCAATTGATAAGTTAACTTTTTAAGTTTCACACCCAACCTTAGAGCAAAATTAGAAGATACAAATGAATGAGATGTTCCAGAATCAAACAATACATATGTTGGTATATTAGAGACAAGCACTACACCTGTCACCACTCCAAGTGCAACCTCATCTTCCTCAGCTGTTAGTACAAATACCTTCCCAGTTGCCTGTGACTTCATGGTGGCTGTAGAAGAAGACGATGTCACCTTCTCCTCACTCAGTTTCCTCTGAGGATAGAATCTTGCATAATGCCCCATCTGCTGGCATATATAGCATCTCATATGAATAGCCTAAGCTGTAGACAGTGTTGGCTGTGACTTTGCTGACTTTGATTGGGTATGTGCTCTACTGGCCTCTCTCTGTCTGGTTGCTGTGGTAGAAGAAGAAGCTCCCCTTCCAAACCTTCCAAACTGTCTCCCTGTGTTTCTTATTCTGGCCCTTTTTACTTCTTGAATCTAATAACCTTCTCTCTGCTTGTCCTCAATAGACTATGCAATTTGAACCACATCAGCATAATTCTGGAGCCAATGAGCTACTAACATAGCTCCAATGCCAGACCTCAAACTCTTTTCAAATTTTTTTATCTTTGCACTATCATTCTTCATATGTTCTGGGGAAAAATAGTATAAGTCCTCAAACTATTGTTGGTATTCCAATACTGACTTTGGTCCCCGAGTCAAAGCCATGAACTCTAACTCCTTCCTGTCTCTCACACTGATAGGGAAATAGTTCCCATAGAACACCTCTACAAACTGACCCTAGGTGGGATGTGGAGGTGTGGCTAGCACTATGGGTCTGGTAGCCTTCCACCAAGCATAGGCTTCATTCTGCGGTTGATAGGTAGCACACATAATTTTCTGCTCATCATTCCAACCTAATATTTCCAATGCCTTCTCAATTCCTTCCACCCATTTTGATGGTGCTAATGGGTAAGAACTCACACCACTGAAGTATGGAGGCCTATACTTCTGGAATTTCTCCATCAACCTACTCATATCAGTCCATAATTGTACTACTGGTGGGTTCTCTAAACCTTGCTACCCTACCTGTGTACCAAGAATAGGTACATCCTGGGTTACTTGCCCACTTATAGTTTGTGGTGGCACTTGTGTAGGAGGAACTGATATTGCCCTTGCACGCACTGTTGTGACCAACTCCTCAACAACCCTATTTTGTCACTGTTACTATTGCTGCATACACTACTGAATTGTTTGTTGCAGCCCTTTCTATATACCCTAGACCATATTGGTCATTAGAGTGGCCACATCCTGTGCTGTAAGCACTAGAGGTACAGGAGGTGACACAGATGCTATCGCTGCTGCAAGGGCAGGTGCAGGAATCGATTCTTGTGTTCCTGGTATTGACTCACTTTCCCTCTCATCAGTCACAGACACCACAGGGTGAGCTCTAGTAATAGGCTAACCCCTTTTCTAGTGTCATGTTCCTTGTTGAGATTGAGTCTATTTTTGTGGCATATTGGGAATTTCTTGAAAATCATAGCGTATTAATTCCCAATGCTCAACACATACAGTTTCAACAAGAATGAGTAATGCAACAACTGACCATATACAAAGTTTCTAACAAAAATAAAATAATTCAATCATATCCTAATCATGTTTCTATCACACATATCAAATTCACAACAATTAGGCTTTTATCTTAAAATTTTTGTTTCTTTGTTTCCTATTGCACTGGATGATCCCAAGGCCTTGTGGGTTATCAGACTTCAATCCTGGAGTTTGATCTATTCCACCCTGTGTCATGCCATACCCTGCCCTTCGAATGGCACGGGTATGCTGGCATTGGTTACCTTACCATACCCAGTCAGCTTGTTTACCTCAGAATCCTACTCTAGGAGAGTCCTCAACACCACAAACAAATGATATACAAAATCAGAATCAGAAGAATTTGTAGTGGATAATATATAATCAAGTAAGGATACACTCACCCAGTGCATCTATGTGGTACCTGATAATATATGTACAAACTTTCAGAATTTACATACAGTAATCCATTACATTACATTATTCCAAGTATCAAATACATGTACACAAAAAGAATCTTTCCACCTGTCAAACCATCAAAAATAGGCCTCTACCTCCATCCTCATATATACTCAAAAAGAATCATAATATCGTATCTCAAATAAACTGTCACCATATACACAATCATTGCACTCACAATCAAGTCCATGACTGAAATCATCAAAATCCGAAGTACATGCCATAACCATTGCATCATGCTCAGTACTAATAGCCTGTAGGTGACTACTCTCCTCATCTATAGATCAAAGGAAAATGGGGGGTGAGCATTGGTAATGCTCAGTGAGGGATGGGGTAGAATAAACACACGCATCCATATCCAATGCATGCTCCACATATAAAATGATGCTCATGAATCCATTTATTTAACTATACAATTTCCCCTAGTCCTTTACTAAGTCTCATCACCTATGGGTATACTGCTACACAACAGAGGTGGAATTCCCTACTCTGTATGTTGGGCCCTCAAGAATACAAGATCGTTGCAGGCAGAAGCTAGTCGGTCCCCGTCAGAGCCCCAGTCCCCTGGCTAACCCCTAGATGGTAACCCCGTATAATAAGATCCACCAGGCATATAGTATGTCATGTCCTATCCAAATCCACAACTAATTTCACACATCTCATCACAAAGTGAACTACTGATCAGGTAGCCACATATGTTGGGATTAGTCCATACCTAACCCCCTACAGACAAGGGGTGTATCACTTTGGGTTGTGATACCTAGCCAACATACGAAATGATGCACAACCAGTCATTGTAGACACCTAATTTTGTCACCCTCCTCTGACTATGATGAATTACGGATCTTGGATGCAACTTCTTACTTCTGATTGACAAAGATGATAATTGATTAAGGTAATCCCACCGAGAACATCCCATACTCACCCAAAATCCCTAAAACCCCGTGCGAGAGAAAAGAAGGGTCCAATCATGACATTTATATATGAAGGAATTTGGTCCAAGATGACCATACCGATTCATAGTGCTCAAAATTACGATTCCAATGATATATGGTATGTCAAAATCGGACTATCGAGTCTCTCGCAATCATTCCTAAAAAATTACATCCTAATTGCGCACACCCCACCTGCCCTACGCTCCCACGACCTACCTCACATGCACCATGCCTGCCCCAGGTGCCCATGTCTTTCCTCACACGCACCCTACCTACCCCGTGCTTCCATAGCCTATCTTGCACACACCCCTTCCAACTCCCTATGCCCCTGCCAGTGCCCCGTGCCCCTGCCCGTGCCCCATGCCCCTGCTAGCCTACCGCACCCCTGCTAGCTCCCTATGCCCCTGCCAGTGCCCCGTGCCCCTGCCAGCACCTTGCATGTGCCCTACCTACCCCGTGTGCCATGCTTGCCTCATGTGCCCTTGCTTGCCTCGTGCACCTATACATGCCCTATGCACCTCCGCCCAGCCTCGTGTGCCATTGTCAATGGCCAAAATATGAGTTCCAATGATCGGATTGGTGAAGAGATTTTCTCTTCACCCATTTGTGCACTCTGCATTGTCCCACTAGTGTACCCTATACTGCGGCCTCCCATTGGCCCAAAAAGGCATCTTTCTACCTTATTGGCCTGAAAAAAATTACTTTTTTCCCATTGGCCAAAAAAAATTACCTTTCATCCCATTGGTCCAAAAATTCATATTTTCACCCCATTGGTTTAGAAAAATCACTTTTTCACCCCATTGGCTAAGGAAATTTCTCTTTCCTCCCCATTAGTTCAAAAAATCTATAAATACCCCCTCGCTTTGGTTTTACACACTCAAGCCTCCTAGGAGCATCCATAGTAGAGAAGCTCTACCCTCTCTTCTTCCTTCCCCCCTTGAGGTTTTTCAAGTCTTCGGAGAGATCTTTTTCATAAGATCTGAGGTGTTCTTCGAGCCTTTAAAATTCTTCAACCCTTTGCCTTCTTTGAGTAAGATTTTTGTAGGAAAAGTTTTCCCTTAGTCTCCCACCCCGTCTTGAGGTTCTTCAAGTCTTTGGAGAGATCTTCATAAGATCCAAAGTATTCTTTGCATCTTCAAATTGTTCTTCAGGCCTTTGAAGTTCTTCAACCATTTAGGTTTCAACCTATCCCCAGTGGAAGCTCTGTCGGAGTGTCACCTCACCTTAGTCCTCCCATAGGCTATCCCCAGCAGAAGCTCTTCCGAAATTCCACCTCAGCCTAGCCCTCCTATAACCTATACCCAGCGGAAGCTCTGTCAGAGTACAACCTCATCCAAAATCGAGAAGTAGCCCATCCCTAGCGGAAGCTCTGTTGGAGTACCATTGTCACATCCCACTCCCGGTAAACCCAACTTACCATTTGGAATACCGACGGTGTGAGTAAGACACATACCTATCTTACAACCTACCAGGATCTCTGATAGTAGTACCTTAACATTTTCACAATCTCACATCACAAACCAGTATAAGCAGTAGAATCAGAGTATAGTAGCAGAATTATAAGTAAAATGGGAAAACATGTAATGGTAATATAATAACAATAACCAAGTTATTCTATTACATCCATCCATAACATATACTTATAACCTCAAGAATATATACAATCCACAGTTATATCAAAACTATCAAAAGATGATATACAATCTCACGATGCAGCGTAAGCATAGTGGTCACAAGCACAATCCTGATCCTTCTCCTCCGAATCTGGCATCCACCAGTCGCTCACACCATACTCTGACCCAGAAGATACTGGATCACCCACCATCGGCACCATGATACCTGCATTATCATCTAAAAAGGGGTGTATACATGGGGTGAGCTTTCCAACTCATTCAGTGAGGGGTGGGGTCAAGCACATCCAAGCAAGTCAATAGCAGTAGTAATTTATGATGCATGATTGCAAAAATTAAACACATAGTTCGTGATGCTCGTGATGCAGTTCATTTATTTATTAACCACCTAACAATACAAACTAAGTCTGGTGAATGCTACTACGGTGCATTAGGTTGTATCCCTCGTCTTGAAAATTGCATCGACTATGCAGCAATACAAACCCTAGCTATGATTAGAAGTCTGTCAGTCCCCGTATGCGTCCATGGGTCACCTAGAAAATCCCTAATAACCCCCTCCAAGTAGTCATGGAACCAGTAACACATCGGCCATGCCAGATAGGTTCCCGTCTCTGGCAATAATCACATCATACCATGGGAGTGGCACTTCAGAAAGACACATCAAGCATACCACAATGGGTTATCCAACACCTCAACCCCTGTTGGCAAGGGTGCATAGCATAGGGAGTGATACCTAACCACATATATACTACATGCCTTCATAATGATATAGTTAATATGTATTACACGATACCGGAGAGACCTCGGCCACAAAGTGTAATCCATCTCCAAATACAGTCCCGGGTACAAGATGCCAGAGAGACCTTGGCCACAAAGTGAAACCCGAGACCATTTACCTAATCTAGCATACATATCACAGTTCAGTATGGACTATGCAACACTGGCAAGACCTCGGCCACGAAGCATATCCATTTCCAAATGTAGTCCCGGGGTACACGATACCAACGTGACCTTGGCCACAAAGTGTAACCCGCGACTACAACTAACTCTAATGCACATAATCAATGCATGAATGTAACATACATACGACAATCACGGCACCGGTACCACCTCGACTATGCTGGATTCTGTCTCACACACACACACATCCAACATACATATGGTGATCACGGTACTGGTACCACCTCGGCCACACTGGATCCCGTCATACATTCCATATAATTCATATCATGATCATGAAATGATAATTTTAATTAAATATATAATTTTAAGCATGTGAGCAATTTAATAAATAATAAATATTTCAAAAATAAACACAGTCCATCCCTCACCTTGTTGATCTTTGTTTGGTTTAGAGTTCAAGTAAGGCCACCGATCAATTAAATCAATTTTGACTTTGGGGCATGTGCACGTCACTGTCCTAGACACAAATGAAATTTTATATCAGTATGCATCAGAAACATTCGGAGGGACCCACACAGGTCACCCCCAAAGGGTACAGACACGGTTCTCAGGTGACAGTGCTGTCATCGGAAACACCCATCGAAAATAGGGCATTTCCACCAAAAATATCAGTCCTGTTTCTAGTGGAGGTGACAGAGAGCACATTAGGCTCATTTGTCCACCAGAAATAGCCTACCAAAAATAGCTACAGTGCTTCTTGTGCCATACTTCTGGTGGACACAAAAAGGTCTAACTTGAATTGGGGGTTTCCAGTTGTCGGCCCAATCGCCAGGATTTGTTTCATGGAGTTTGTAGGGGATGTTTCTAGCATCATTATAATCCAAGAAAATTCCATTTTCACCAAGCCGTTGGGGAGATACATCGATTGAACGATCGAAACCCTAGTTGGTCTTTTGGTATTACCTGTTGCCGGAGCTCATCGGGCTTGGTTCGAGCTCGGTAACAACACCGGGAGGGTAGAACACTCATCTTACAACCCAAACATGGTGTGTACACTAAGATTCCATCCATTTCTAGCTTTTTCTAGGTCGAAATGAAGAGAGAGAGTGGCATGGGAGGTTGTACTTACCTCCAACAGCGATTCCGAAACAAGGTAGTAGCCGGCACAAAGGTAGGCCTTCAATCTCCTTCTCCTTCCTCTTCTTCTTCTTCCTTTCCTCTTTCTCTCCTCTCATACCTTGGGCACAAGGGAAATGAGGAAATGAATCCTCATTTTCCAACTTATAACTTAAGTTGGGCCTAAGGGTCTATTTGGTTTGGGCCTCTTTTGAACCAATCGGGTTAAAATGAGTTTCGGGACATGAGGACCCACACATTTAGGTCCATAAGGTGTTCACATCAAGAGGAAGGTGTGGATGATGATTTGGGATCATCCAGAACCATTTACGATGCGAGTGTTGGGACCCACGAGCATCGAAACCTCGACAGCAGCCAGTGTACCTACTAAAAATAGGCACCAGATTCATGCCTAGGCTGCTTTTGGTGGCCTATTTTTAGTGGTCATGATAGCCTTGCGGTAATTATGACCCGTGCCAAAAATCAAGTGTGGGGAGTTGAGTCATTTATCATATGGGATTGGAAGGTATGAACCCCCTCTAGTTAGACAGGCATGTAATGCATGAGTATATGGGGTCATCCCTACCCCTTTGGCAATGCATAGCCGCGAGCTAAAACCCAATCATACTTCTGATCTCTGATCCGAGGACTGTCACAACAATTTCAAATTATACTGGACTAGGGCATGGGTGTAACAACCATCTTATCCTAACTCTCCCATAACCTATCCCCAGTGGATGCTCTGTCGGAAGGTCACCTCAGCCAAAATCCAGAAGTAGCCCATCCCTTACGGAAGCTCTACCGAATCGATACTGCAGTCAAAATCTGAAAGTAACCATTCCTAGTCAGAACTCTTTCTGAATATTATCATAATCATCTCTCAAGAAAGGAAGTTGGAAGTCAAGACCATCTTCCCCTGAGCCAGGAGAATCCAAAAGATAGTTCGTGTCGGCACAAATCGAGGTCACACCCCTCTTGACCCGAAACAGGGGTCAAGCTCAGGTATAATTTTTCATCCAAATTAGCATAATGTAGACTTTATATTGACCTTCTTATAGTGTACATAATCATTTAAATTCAGTTGTGTTATAACTTAGCCATGCATTCGGAATAAGAATAATTGTGGAAAATGTTTGTTCTTAAGCATCTAAAAGGAAGAAAAATTGAATTAGGTAGAATGGGTACCTAACACCTTCCAATTCTATAACTTGATATTTACCCTAAATCTCTGGACTAGACAAACTTCGAGCCCTTTTCTTAGGAATCAGGCCCACCTCCCTGTCTTAGGCCCATAATCCTAGGTGGTGACTCCAAACCCTTTTGCATGATCCCAATCCCTCCTATTGGACCATCATCAAATTCTCGTCTCACTGATGACCTTTATACTCCTACAAAATAGGCCTCCACATATCTCCGAGCGACCATATGGCAGTGTGCGGCCCGTAAGTAAGCACACATGATACACCCCTCCCTAAGAAGGAGAAAGAGAGGAGAGAGGGTCGGGACCTCTCCAAAATGTCTTTTTTCAGCCGCTACCCTCATAGTGGTGACTCCACTAGGGACCTGTCAAGCTTCCAACACTGGATGCTACCATTAAATATAAGAACATTTTCCACCACATTTGTTTGAAAAAATGTTTGGCTAACCCCATGTTTGTAATTATATTCGCTAACCACATCATGCATCGTGCTCGAAGTAAAATCATTTAGCAAGGGACTCCCTGTCACGCTCGTACCCTCGGGGAGGTCAGTGCATGTCACCTGAGAGCAAATAGTAGCCGCTTCTGGTACAAGGGTGTGGGGTATTGTTAAATGGCGAGTATGTTCATAATAGTGCCAGCACCCTTGGGGAGGTTCATGCACTTTATAACATTCTGAGATCGAATAATGATATTCCCGCATTACACTTTTGCACACAATCACTCATGGTTCTACCACCCCATGGCCAGTTGCTTAACCTCGTGTGTAGTCACGAGTAATGGGCATGGAAGTCACCCCTTTTGAAGATCTGAGCAGAACTCTGGATCTTGACAAAGATCTCTTTGTAGACCCGAAGAACCACAAGGGGGGAGGGATTTATACTTTCAGTAAAGATCAAGAACACTAAAAAACAATCTATTTTTTGAAAAAAATGGATTGAACTATAAACTTGGATTGAAGATCTTCAAGATCTCGAAGAACACTTCAAAGATTCGAACAAAATTTTGGATCTTGATGAAGATCTCTCTGAAGACCCGAAGAAACTCAAAGGGGGAGGGGAGGAGGAGAGAGAGTAGAGCTTCACTTCCTAAGTGGAGTTGTGATTTTTGATGTCTTTTTTCAAAAGGAGGGGGGTGGTATTTATAGGATTTCTGGGCCAACAAGGAGGAGAGAGAATGGGTAAAAATGGTTTTTGGACAAATGGGAGAAGAGAGAATTTTTAGACAAACAAGAGGAGAGAGTTTTTAGCCGATGGGTAAAAAGTGGGTTTTTGGACTAATAGGAGGTTGCGGCGTAGGTTACACTAGTAGAGTAGTGCTTCCACGAAAATGGATGAAGAGGAAATTTCTTCACACACCAAGCCAGTGGAATGCAAATCCCAGCCGCTGACAGTGGCACACAAGGTTGGGTTGAAGTGCACGGGGTATAGCCGGCACGGCTACATGAGAGGGCAGGCAATGTGCACAAGGGTGTGCGGCCAGTGGCATAGGTGTGTGGCATATGGTGCATAGCTAGGCACAGGTTAGGCACAAGGGTGTGTGGGTAGTGGCATGGGTGTGCGGCACATGGTGCATGGCTGAGCACAGGCTAGGCATAAGGGTGTGCGGGTAGTGGCATGGGTGTGCGACACATGGCACGCAGGAAAAGTAGCATGCATATAGTGCAGGCAAGGGCATGGGTAGCAGCAGATAGGGGTGATAGTAGTAGCCAGCGGGTGTGCAAGCAGGGCTGGCGAGGGCAAGTGAGTAGGTCTCACGAGGGCATGTAAGCAGGGCTGGCGGGGGCGCGTGCAAGGCTGGCGAGGGCACACACATAAGGCTATTTGTGGGGCTACTGGGTTGGCCTGCTAGCCAGTGCACATAGTATATGTACGGGCTGGCTTGTTGGTCAGCTCGCGCAGCATGCTTACGGGCAGGTCTACTAGTAGCACACGTGAGAACATGAAATTTTTTGATGACTATTGCGGGAGATCTGACGGTCCAATTTTGATGTGCCATTTATCATCAGAATTGTATTTTCGAGTACTATCCATCCATATGGTCACATTGACTAGATTCCTTAATATATAAAAAGTTAAAATTGGACCCTCTTCTCTCCCACATGGGGGTTTCCAGGGTTTTTAGGTAGGGGATGAATTTGGGGTATTTGGGTAAGTAGGGAATTTTTCTAAGTTTTCAGCAGGCTTGCTAGTGTGTGCTGCATATATACGCAAAAATGTAATTTTCTAGGGATGATTGCAGGAGATCTGACGGTCCAATTTTGAAGTACCATATATCATCAGAATCACGTTTCTGAGAACTATCCATCTGTATAGTCATTTTAACCAGATTCCTTTGTATATAAAAAGTTAAATTTGGACCCTCTTCTCTCCCACGTGGGGGTTTCTAGGGTTTTCAAATAAGTGGGGAATGTTTCCAAGTTATTTGGGTCAATCCTCATCTCTGTTGATCGGAAGTCGGAAGACGAGTCCAAGATCTACATTTCTTCGTAGCCAAGGAGGAGGGTGACAAAATTGGGTGCCTACACATGCATAGTAGATAAGCATCTTGTGACCTTTTTGCTGATGGATTCTTCCCAGTGGTAGGTATTGAATGAAGATCATAGCCTCCTTGAGAATGTCAATCTTTCCATATCTGATGAATTGCTTCATCTCCTCTCTTTCCCATCCAAAAAAGTCTTCAATCTCTTCTCAGTGATCTTTCTTCGAAGATGGTTGAATCAACTTGCAACTTGCCCTTAGGTGGAGAGGACGTATAAACTCAGAATTCTTTGAGAGTTGGACAGATCTCAACCAATCCAAACCAAAATACATGTAGATCAGCATCCCAATGCTGAGAGATTTGCCGGAGCAGATTGTGATGTAGCTTTATGCACCCAATTCAGCTGAGCATTGACATATTCATAGATTCTTGCAATCCTGGTGCCACTATGCTTATGTCCAAGGTCCATTTTCTCAACGTCTCATCCAAGGAGCCTATGACTTATCCTGCAGTTGTCACAAGCAAAGAGAAGATATGTTGATCTATCAAAGCATTACTCATTAGCTACTGACACAACCAAACCTTTACCACTGTTGCATCAAGTTCTTTTTTTGTTTACTAATCAAGGATGCGGAAAAAACTGGCCTTGATAAGCTGGTGCAATGTGGTGATTTTTTGGGGATAGAATCCTGGATAAGAATTTGATGGACCCTAAGTGAATGACAGATACCTAATGGCCTTGCATGCCAAATGGTGATTCTTGGGGGACACAAACTATGATGATCTTTTAGATACCTTGATTATTAATTTAGGAACCAATTTATTACGTTGATATTGTTGAGACTGCACCTGCACATGTCAAGTTGCCTACGTATCCCTTGAGAGGAATCAGGCCTGATGTAGTTCGGGCCATTCACCCTATTAGACATATTATTTCTTGAGTTGATCCATATTGACCAGTCTGAGTATTTCTTCGTCGTGGTCTATGAGTTTCACAACTTTGCCTTATAAAATCTCTTTGACAGTGAATGGGCCACTCCAGTTGAGCCTAAATTTTCCTTTTGGGTCATGAATTGGGGCTCTTTGTTCTCGAAGAACAAGTTCACCCTCTTCTATGTGATGGGGCTTCACATTCTTGTTGAAGGCCCTTGGCATTCTCAATTGATATTTCTTCAAATTATCCATGGCCTTCATGTGCCTTTCATCGAGGAAGTTGAGTTCATCGTGTCTGGCCTTCACCCATTCTCCTTTAGGTAATTGACTATCAAGAAGCACCCTTAGGGATGATACTAGGATTTCTACGGGTACAACTACCTCTATCTCCTACACCAAAGAAAAAGGGGTTGCCTCTGTTGAGGATCATATAGAAGTCTGAGATGCCCACATAGCCAGTGGTAACTTATCCGCCCAATCCTTGTGTGTTTCAGCTATTTTCTATAGGATCACTTTGATGTTCTTGTTGGCTACTTCTACTGCCCCACTGGTCTATGGCCAATAGGTGGTAGAGTGATGCCTTTTGATACTAAACTTTATGCAAATCTTGTCAGTCTTGCCCCATAAGTGGGATCCTTGATCCAATATTAGCTCTTGAGGTACTCCATATCGGGGAAATGATATTTTCATAGATGAACTTTGCTACTTCAGTAGATGTGAGGACTGCATATGATTGACTTCTACCCACTTGGTGAAATAGTCAATGGCTACCAAGATGAATTCGTGACCATTGGATGCTTTGGGGTTGACCTTTCCAATGATGTTAATGCCCTAATTGGAGAATGGCCAAGGAGAACTAAGCAAATGCAACTTTGTTGGTGGGATATGTATGATGTTGGCAAATATCTGACATTTGTGATAAAGCCTACACAGTCTGCCTCCATTGTGTCCAAATAGTATCCTAGCCTGAGAATTTTCTTAGCTAGCAACTTGGCATTCATATGGGGTGCAAAAAGGCCTTGATGGATTTCTTTCATGATTGTTGCTGCTTGATCCTTATCCACACACAACAGTTATATTCCTTTATAAGATCTCTTGTATAACAAATCCTCTTGAAGAATAAATTGGGTGGCATACCTCCTTAGAAACTTCTTTTCTCTGTCAGTTGCTCCACTTGGTTACTTCCCTTCTCTGATGAAATCCACTATTTGAGCGAACCAAGACCGACCATCCATAGTGAGAGAGTTCACCGAATTCTAATGAATGGGCCTGCTTCTTTGTTCTACCAAAAATGGTCGGACCCTAGCCATAGGGTTGCACTCTACTATGGAAGCCAAAGTTGCAAGGGCATCAGCAAACCTATTGTTATCTCTCTTGAAGTATTTAAATTAGATCTTCTCAAAGTGTTCAATCACATTTTCCAGATGTTCTTAATATGGCTTCAATTTTTCATCTCTGGTCTTCCATTTTTCTTGTGTCTGAAAAATGATGATGGATGAATCTCCATACACCTTAATCTTTTTAACCTCAATGGTCAGGGTCGTTTCTAGTCCCAAGGCACAAGCTTCATATTCAGCAACATTGTTGGTACAGGGGAAATCGAGGCGGAATGATGAAGGCAAATAAAGGCCGTCAGGAGTGACATGCAATATTCCTGCACCACACCCCTTTTGATTAGCTGCTCCATCAAAGAATAATTGTCATTCATTAGTTGGGTCTTCTTATTCTATTACTGTGATCTCTTCATCGAGAAAGGCATCATCCAGGGCCCTTCCATCTTCTGTAGGGTGGGTAGCCAAATGATCGGCTATAGCTTGCCCCTTGATAGACTTCTGAGTAACATAGGTGATGTCAAATTCTAATAGGAAAAGTAGCCAACGGGCCATCCTTCCTTTGTCGTAACCTTTTCATTGCCCAAATCAATGCGGCACAAGTTCTTTCCAAAGATGTATACCACATCTCATACTCTAGGAACTTCTTGCTGAGGTAATATATGGCATTCTCTGCTCCTTTTTCTATCTCTTTCTGTGCTAGCAATGAGCCTATTGAATATTCTCCCACAGATAAGTGCAACAAAAGTGGTTCCCTTTCCATTGGTGGTGTCAATACTGGTGGGTTCATAAGGTAACTTTTGATCTTATCAAAATCTTATTGGCATTGGTCATTCCATTCTGTGGGCTGATCTTTCTTCAGTAACTTAAAAATTGGTTCACAGATTGTGGTCAATTGAGCGATGAATCTGCTGATATATTGGATGTGACCCAAAAATCCTCGTACTTGCCTCTCAGTCCAAGGTGTGGGCATCTCCTAAATTGCCTTGATCTTGATAGACTCGACTTCAATGCCTCTTTCACTTACCAAGAAACCTAACAACTTTTCTGATGTTGCTCCAAATACACACTTCTGAGAATTCAACTTTAGCTAATACTTCTTGATCCTTTCAAAGAATCGCCTTAGTGCGGGAATATGCCCCTGCCGATCTTTCGACTTTAATATCATGTCATCCACATAGACTTCCACATATTTGTTCATCATGTCATGCAATATGGCCATAGCGGCTCTCTGATAAGTTGCCCTAGCATTCTTTAATCTAAAAGGCATCACCTTATAACAATAGGTTCCCCATGGAGTGGTGAAGGAAATTTTCTCACGATCCTCTGGGTGCATACTTATTTGATTGTATCCTAAGAATCCATCCATAAATGATAACAAGGTGTGCCCCACTGTGTTTTCGACCAATACATCAATATGAGGTAATGGGAAGTCATCTTTAGGACTTACCTTGTTATGATCTCAGAAGTCTACACACATTCGTACCTTGCCATCTTTCTTTGGTATAGGTACTATGTTAGCCATTCATTGGGGTTACTTTACCACTTGTAGAAATCCAGCATTCCACTGCTTCACAACTTCTTCTTTGATCTTCTCAATCCATTATGGCTGCATTCTTCAGAGCTTCTGCTTTACTGGTTTTTCCCCAGGGTAGGTTGGCAATCGATGTTGCATGATGTTAGGGCCTATACCAGGCATATCCTCATAAGACCAAGCAAAGACTTTGGCAAATTCCTTCAAGAGACTAATCATCTGTTCTACTTCTTCGTCATCTAGGGTGGTACCAATTTTTACCTCTCAAAGGCATTGGTCAGTTCCTAGGTTAATAACCCGAATATCCTCATGGATGGGTTGGGCTTTCTTTGGTTTGCATTGTTTTATTAACTCTTGAAATTTATTATAATCATCATCAGAAAAAGGAGGCCAGTCATACTCGGAATTAGAAATTCTATTCATGAAGGAAGGAGTAATAGACTCGACATACACAGACTCTACACTTTCTTCGAGAGGGGAGGCAGACAAAAAATCATAAACGACAAACTCAACAATTGACTCGAATACAGACTCGATGGCTGGTTCGATGCTTTCATCAGTGGTATTCAGTTTGATTGACTCAATAGTATGAGAAAACTTGAAACTCTCCCCAATACTAGTCAAATTCAGGAGCGGTTCAGTGGCTCGATGGATGAGGAGATGTGGCAAAGGGCCTTCTTCTCCTTCTGAGAAAGTTACTGCTATTTCTCCAGTGATACAATGGTTCTTCTGGATAGGTGTCTGCTTCTTCACAAATACCAACTGATCAACTTTGTGCTCTCAGAAGCTGAACTTTTTGAGGGGTGAAGATTAGTGAAGACCACTCAACCCTCTTTCTATAAAGTCCATCTTTTCTAGCCTATTGAGGGATGCCATCGTGTTGCCTCGGTCACATCTTTGACCACCTTCATGAACCTTCCCGTTGCAGTTGATTCGGGCACAGTACATGCAAACCATCATTCTTTGTGCTCTTCTTTGCCTTGCATATACACTTCTTCCTCTAAAAGGATGAGGCTTAAGCTCATGTAGGTCTCAGGCTCTTAGTTCTTGTAGGAGAAAACAAATGTATCTTTTTAAATCAGTGGGAAGTTGTAGGCTCCAGGTGAGCCTTCTTTCAGGAGGACTCGAGGATTCAGTGCTTCCTTTGATTGGATCAATGTTATAGGGTTATAGAGGAAGATCAATTCTCAATCAGTGCAATTTTTGCTATTTCGATGATGTAGCTGTCTTCACTTTCCTTGACTAGCATCTGCTGTTGCTTTACCTCATGAGTTACCCAGTCGAACTCATCGTGAACGAATACTTCAAATCCTGGTTGCATCTTTGCAGCGGCTTCATCAAACCATGGCTCCACTTTTTTATAGAAAGGGAAATCCTCTCTTTCTCTTACAAAATACCCATTGAGAGTAGGGTAGTAAGAGGCGGACATTTTCCTAGCCATCCTTAGTACTTTTTTCCCCTTGGTGGTATGAGGAGTGTACTCAAGACCATTCTTCCCTTTGTTCACTATCAAACTAGTCTGCTTTGGAACTCCTTGATGATATTTTCCTAGTCCCATGTTAGGAAAATATTACATATTCATCATCATCTAATTCACTGGCGGACTCCAGATGGCCTCATAGTTAGTCAGGATTTCCTCCCTTGGGACTTTCGAGGCAATAGCTGCACAAGTTGTATCTAATTCAAAACCACTTAGTTGAAGTTCCTGGTCTTGTTCATCCCCATTTTCAATAGTGGCTAAGGAATTCACCACTTCGGGGTCTCCGGATATTGTAATCACCTTTCCTTCATAAATGAACTTCATTTTCTGATGGAGACTAGAAGACACTACCATCGCCTGATGCAACCAAGGTCTACCTTAGAGAATGTTAAAGGATGCCGGTATATCGATGACTTGGAAATCAATATCAAACTTCACCAGGCCCATCCTTATGGCAAGGGTGATGATGCCAAGGATTTTCCTCTTGGTATTGTCATATGCTCGTATGGTTCAAGTAGTTGGCCTCATTTCTTTCAGCTTGATGCCGATACTCTTTGCTGATCTCAAGGGTAGAACATTTAAAGCGGAACCTTTGTCAACGAGGACCTGGGGAACCACCTTGTAAAGACATTCTACCATAATGTGTAGAGCTCTATTGTGTTGGGCTCCTTTGGGAAGTTCAGAGTCTGAGAACATCAATGATTGTACTGCATAAGTTGCCCCTACTATGTGCGAGAGATGCACCAGATCTATCTCGAGTGGCACTTGCATATTGGTGAGGGACTTCAAAACTGCTTCAAGGTGTGTGGGGGGAGGCCATCAATAGTCCCCAAATTGAGATATTAGCCTAGGACTTCTTGAGTTGAGCCAAGACTGGGTTTTCTGGTTCTTTCTTCAAGCCACTGGTTCCTGCTTCATTAGTCCTTAACTGTTCCACTGCTAGGGCCTTGCCCTTGTAATCTCTCCCGCTTCGGGTCTCCATCACACTGATCGGCTTCTTTACAATGATCTCTATGGGATAGTAATCTTCATTATCACTGTTAATTATGGTGATTATCCCTACCATGGGATCATCCATTTCTTCTGATTCTCCTTCCTTGCTTAGGGTGGGAAGTTGAGGTCCTTAACAAATATCGAGAGCCCTGGCTTGTAACTTTTTAACTGCATTAGAAAGCTATTGAAATGCGGCATCTACTACCTCTGTGAATGTGTCATCTGGCCCTATTTCCTCCAGATCATTCAGCTACTCATGGTAGGAATGCTCACTGATAGTTACTTCACCCAGCATATTGTCAACTTCTTCTACTCTCGCTTGCATCCTCAATGTGTTTGAGTACACTTCACAAAACTTTTCTTCCATTTCTAATACGGATTCCCATTCATCCATATAAACTTGCATTAGTTCTCCAGATTTCTCATCATTTTCTAAATCTAATAAAGAATCATCTCCTCCCACGCAGAGGGAAGGATAAATGTCACCTGTTGGATCCGCTATTAGGTTGTCACCATAGATAGCATAGACTGAGAAATATGTCTGGTGATCCGGTGAGTAATATTCCGATTCATCATCATTATCATTGTACCAAGGCCCTTGGTAGTCATCCGAGTCTAGATACTCATCATCCTCTTGAGAATCAGAGTCATCTCGATCCTTTTCATCTTCACTCTCATCTTTGTCAACATCCTCCGTGTCACTCCCTATGTGGATTAGGCAGGCATGCTCTTTGATTCATTCCCCTACTGACAATGCTATCACTGCTTCGAGGAGGTCATCTGTGACTTCTTCAATCATCTTTGGATTATCCTCTAAAGATATAGTGGGATGAATTAGAAAAGTGGGATCACTTCCCTGGTCTTCTCCTAAAGCATTCACTGATCCTATTGATAAGGTCATCTTTGGGGAGTTTGGTATTGCAAGCATGTCCTTCCAATTGTACTCATATGTCCATCTTCTTTTAGGTTATACACCAAACCTTGAGAATGGGATTGGTATAAGGGTGATGAGAGATATGAGGCAGGGTGGTATGAAGGTGACGTGATGTGAGAGGTAGGATATAAAGATTGAGGATGATAAGATGAGGAAATTCCTTCCCCTTGATACTGTGGTGAAGGTTAATGATATAGTGGAGTTTAGTAATATGGTGAAGGTTGGAGGTATGGTGGATGTTGGTAATATGATATGGTGGATTCTTCTACTGATGAGGAAGGATGAATGGTGGGAGTCTGACCTTCTGATTCTTCTTCTGATGACTCTTTCCTTTGGGGAGTCCTCATGACTTTAGCCCTTTGACTCATAATTTTCTTGCGGGCATTCATGGGATTCCTCCAAGCTCTATAATGAGTTGAGTGGGATCACTCTCTATGGCTTCTTCATCTAGATTGTTCACATGATCGGGGAGTGGATTGGTGTTGACATTGGGAGGTTGCTTAACCTTGACTTCAATGGTCTCATTATCAGCCAAGTCCTAGATCACATGCAGGAGACCTATGCATCTTTCAATGGTATGCCCTTTTTAAGTATGGTAAGCACAATACTCATGGTCTCTATACCAAGCTGGAGGAGGGTTGCTGATTACTCTTAGAGCCACTGTCCCTAGTAATCCTTACTTCTTTAACTTCTTGTACATTGTCGACATGGGCATTCCCAAATCAAAAAACTACCTCCTTGGATGAGGGGCCTTCTGGGAGGGTGCATCTACTAATATCACAAATGGTTGTGAAGAGGTAATAGGCAAGGCTGACTGTTGGACCGCACCTACCACATTAGCTTCGGGGCCCTTTCCCCGTCCAACTCTAGTGTTCTTCCTTGCATCTTGGGAGGATCCTTGATACTGAGCCTCACTCAGAATTCTATTTTTCACACATTTATCGGTGCCTATTAAGGCATTAAAAGTCTGTAGATGTTGGTAGTAAAGACATCATAATAAGGTTTTGAAAAGTTCTCTATCAACATCTCCACTTACTCTGCTTCTGAAGGTCGATCTACCATCTTGGCAGCCTTATCCCTAAACCTCATCAAGAAGGCAGTGAATCCTTCTCTAGGTTGTTGCCTCAAAGTCTCAAACTCTCGTTGCTTCACATCCACTTTGTTGTCGTATGAGTACTGTTTGGTGAAGTCTTTCACCACTATTACCCAATTTTGAGTTTGGGATGACTCCATTTGTGTGAGCCACCTTAGTGCTGGCCCAGATAGGGTTAACATAAAGGCATGCCCCATCTAATTGTTCATAAGTTGCTATGACTTGGTGATGCTAAGGAAGACCTTGAGATGAGCCTTAGGGTCCCCTGATCCATCAAACCTATCAATCTGCCATTTGAATTTCTTAGGAATCCTTGCCCCAAAAATGAAACTCATTTCATTAGAATCCACTACTTGGCTTTCTGAGCTTTTTCCCGCTCAAATCATGTTCTCCAACTTCTCTAATTGCTCTTTGAGTTTCCTTTCTTTCTCCATCTCTGGAGGCTCCACGCAGACATGTGCTACAAATTCCTCTTTCTCATCTTCAATCATTACCCTAGGAGGAGGGACCCTGAAATAGGTTCCCCGTTGACTATTTAGATGGGTAGGCGAGGCTCCTCTCTGACCGGTTGGCCTAACTTGCTCCGATTCTCCTGATTCAACTCATGAAGAGTTCCCACAAAAACCTATAGCTCCATTCTATTCCAAATCTCCCGTAGCCGATGCCAACTTAGTCTTGGGATTAGCTTTGGGAGGGTTCTGAAGTGCATGCAATATCTGACCTATCCCTCTCTTGACTTCAGCCATTTCTATTTGTAAGGTATCTACAGGATGGACCCATGCTTGCTCGGGTAATTTGGGGTTATGTGGATGCTAATTGGACTATAATCACATGGTGATCACAATCTTGAGGAGACGATAGAGGTGATACTAGACTTAGGAGAATCAACCGATTACCCTGACATGTCCAAATGGACCATAGAGAATACTTGAGGTGGGGAATTGTGTCTGAACCAAAAGGGGTTTATTTTAGGATTCTTGAATTCCCAACCCCTTCTTCACACATTCACTAGATTAACAACTAATGATCCATCCAAAGTTGGTTTGCTTAATGGTAGGGAGTGGATAGGGGTTGATGCCCCTAGTCCACTCAATGCCATAAGCGGGAGATTTATACAAATGGCTTGACCAGAACATCCCTATTAATACATTCTTTGTCAATAAAGTCATACTTTCCTTACTCTTATCCCACTAGGTGGCGTTCCTCCTAGTTTCCTCGGGTATTTTGGATAATTCGGCATTCTGTGGGACTTTGACAGAGGTCAGTCTAGATTGCGTATGCCAAATCATCCATATTTTATTTTTAAGGAGGAATGACACCTTTTATCTGAAACCCACTTAGGAGAGCATTTCTTTACGACTAGAATATATCATAGGAAAAATCCTTTTTAAGACCACAAACAAATTCTACAGATTAGTTTGTGGCATTCCAAGCTTTCTCCATCGATTTCCTACATGATGCGAGTATGCAATGGATGCAATAGGACCAACAAGGCTTCTTTGATAGGATCTATATACGTAAGGTACATGATCCTTTTAATATACCCATGGGTGCGAGATCAAGGGGGTGACTTCCTTATCCATTACTCATGACGACACACGAGGTTAAGCAACTGGCCATGGGGTGGTGGAACCGTGAGTGATTGTGTGCAAAAGTGTAATACGGGAATATTATTATCCGATCTTAGAATGTCACAAAGTGCACGAACCTCCCTGAGGGTGCTGGCATAATTCTGAACATCCTTGCCATTTAACAATACCCCACACCCTTGTACAGGAAGCGGCTACCATTTGCTCTCAAAGTACTCTCCATGACATGCACTGAGCTCCCCGAGGGTGCGGGCATGACAGGAAGTCTCTCACCAAATGATTTCACTTCGAGCACGATGCATGATGCGGTTAGCGAGTACAATACAAATATGGGGTTAGCCAAACATGTTTTCAAACAGATGTGGTGGTGGAAAATGTTCTTGCATTTAAAGGTAGCATCTAGTGTCGGAAGCTTGACATTTATCCCTAGTGAAGTTGCCACTGTGAGGGTAGTAGCCAGAAATTGAGGCTTATGAGTCGATTCCATCCTCTCTCCTCTCTTTCACTTTCATGTGCGGGAGGGGGTGTGTCGTGTGTGCTTACCCTATGGGCCCCGCACTGTCGTATTGCTGTTTGAAGATATGTGGAGGCCTATTTCGCAAGAGTGTAAAATTCGTCATTCTTGATGGGGGTTTGATGATGGTCCAATATGGGGATTGGGATCATACAAAAGGGTTTGGAGTCGCCACATAGGATTATGGGCCTAGGACCCGAGGTGGGCCCAATTCCTAAGAAAAGGGCCCGAAAGTCAGTCTAGCCCAGAGATTTAGGGTAAGTTTTAGGTTGTAGAATTGGGAAGGTGTTAGGCACCCAATCTACCCGGTTCAACTGATCTTCCTATTAGCTGCTTGAGAATGAAAATTTTCCACAATTATTCCTATTCCACATGCATGGCTAAGTTATCACACATATTTACATTGATTAAATTTAAATGACTATGTACACTAAAACAAGGTCTACATAAAGTCTACATTGTGCTAATTCTGTTGAGAAATTATACTTGAGCTTGACCCCTGTTTTGGGTCAAGAGGGGTGGATCCCCTGGTTGATGCTGGTATGGGCCTTCTTGTGGATTCTCCCGGCTCAGGAGAAGATGGTCTTGACCTCCAACTTCTTTTCTCAAGAGATGTTGACAGTGATGATATTTGGGTAGAGTTCTGGCTAGGAATGGTTACTTCCGGATTTGGGTTCTGACAGAGCTTTGGCTAGGGAAGGCTAACTATGGGTTTTAGCTGAGGTGGCACTCAGACAGGGCTTGCACTAGGGATAGGCTATCAGAGGGCTAGGCTGAAGTGGCACCCAGACAGAGCTTCCATTGGGGATAGGCTATTGGAGGGTAAGGCTGAGGTGGTACTCGGACAGAGCTTCCGCTGGGGATGGGCTATCGGAGGGCTAGGAGGAAACTTTTCCTAAAAATCTCACTAAGAGGAAGCAAACGATTGAAGAGTTCCGAAGGCCTGAAGAACACTTCGAAGATTTGAAGAAAACTTTGGATCTTATGAAGATCTCTCCGTAGACTTGGAAAACCTCAAGGGGGAAAGGGGAGGAGAGAGGGCAGAGCTTCACTACTATGGGGTGTTGTGGGGTAATGTTGGTAGGTTTTTTTATGGTGTGTAAAATCCAAAGGAGGGGGGTATTTATAGAATTTCTGGACCAATAGGGAGGAGAGAAAATTTCTTAATTAATGGTAGTAAAAAGTAATTTTTCTAAACCAATGGGGTGAAACTACGAAATTTTGGACCAATGGGGTGAAGGTAATAAAAAATAGCCAAAGGAGTGAAAGGTAATTTTTCTTTTTAGACCAATCATAGGAAAAGATTCCTTTTTTGACCAATGGGAGGCTACAGTGTAGGGTACGCTAGTGGGGTAGTGTAGGGTACATAAACAGGTGAAGAGGGAATTCCTTCTCCGATCTAACTACCAGAAGGGGGATTCCAATCATCGATAGGAGTGACAGAGGCTTCGGCAGGGGTACGACAGCTTCGGTAGGGGTGCTGGAGGTCCAACAAGGGTACTGGGGCTCCAGCACAGCCGCAGGAGCTCCAGTACAACCACAGTAGCTCCAGCAATTGTGCTGGGGCTCCGACAATGGGGTTGGGGCTACTTCATGGGCACAAGAATGCGTAGGACTTGTTTGGGAACGCATGGGACTCAGTCGGGTACACGTGGGGCTTGGTTGGGTACATGCGGGGCTCGATCGAGTGAACGTGGGGCTTGGTTGTGTGCACACAAGGCTTGAACGAGTGCATACGGGGCTTGGTTGTGTGCATGCGGGGCATGGTTGGGTACATGTAGGGCTCGATAGAGTGCATACAGAGCTTAATCGAGTGCACACGGGGCTTGGTTGTGTGCACGCGGACCTTGGTGGTGGGCATGCAAGGCTTACCTGGGCAGGGTTTGGACACTCAAGGCAAGGCATGGCTGCTCGTATGGGTGGGGTTTGGGCACTCAAGGCAAGGCATGGGTGCTTGCATGGGCGGGGTTTGGGAACTTAAAGTGCGATTTTTGGGAATGATTGCAGGAAATCCAATGATCCAATTTTGACGTACCATATATCGTTAGAATCATAATTTCGAGTACTATGCATCTATGTGTTCACTTTGACTGGATTCCTTCATATATGAAATGTCATAATTGGACTCTTATTTTCTCTCGTGTGGGTTTTCTGGGACTTTTTGGGTGAGTGTGGAATGCTCCTGGGAATAGCTACCTCAATCAATTATCATCTCTGTCGATTGGAAATGAAAGTCATGTCCAACATCCATATGTCATCATAGCTGGGGGAGGGTGACAAAATTGGTTGTCTACAAGCCCCAGGTGGCCCAATTTCATTGAACTGGCCCCAGACGGCCTAATTTCTTTAAAGTGACCCTAGGTGGCCCAATTTCATTGAACCGGTCCCAGGTGGCCCAATCTCATTAAACCTTCCCCAGGTGGCCGAATCTCTTTGAATCAGTTCCAAGTGGCCCGATCTCATTGATGAATTCCCTAGACTGGCACATGAAAGCTCAACATAGGAAAAGACAAAGATCAAGTACTAACGTCTTTTGCAGGATTGGAAGAGTAGCGAATTTCTTTCCTACAATTGGTAGCCCAGGTAAGTCTGAAACTTTAAAGTAGTTGAGAGATATTGCCTACAACTCCGTCATTAATGAGCAAAATGACGGCAGCACATGCTCCAAGTGAAAAAAAGTGGTCGTTCTTTTCTTTGCCCTTCGACTATTGGCACAAGCCTCAACCAACGAGAGGCATTCTGTAAACACCCAATTTTGTCACCCCCTCTGGCTATGATGAATTACAGATCTTGGATGTGACTTCTTGCTTCCGAATGACAGAGATGATAATTGATTAAGATAATTCAACACAAAAACATCCCCTGCTCACCCAAAACCCTGACCATACGAGAGAAAAGAGGGTTCAATTATGAATTTTCATATACGTAGGATTTTGGTCCTAAGTGACAATATAGATGCATAGTATTCGAAATTATGATTCCAACGATATATAGTACGTCAAAATCAGATCGTCGGATCTCTTGCAATCGCTCTTGGAAATTAACACCGAGTTACATGTGTCATGACCTACATCGCACGCGCTAGCCCCGCGCATGCCAGCACCCACCAGCTAGCCCCGTTCACCCCCTCGTGCATTCCGTGCATGACTACCTACCTTTATGTGCCCCCACACATATGCTACGTGCCCCCTACCAACCTCGTACACCTGCTAGCTAGCCCTGCGTGTATACCATGTGTGCTCGCCAACCGCCACGCGTATGCCATGTATGCCCGCCAGCCTTCGCCAGCCCCTATACGGATGTAGTATGCCCCCATGCGCATACCATGTGCCCCTATCTGCCAGCCTCAGACATCGGCCAGCAAACCCCACGTGCCCCCGTGCGCATGCCCCACGTGCCCGCCAGCCTTGGCGTGCCCCCTCCTGCCAACCTTGTACACCCGCATGCCAGTGCCATGCGCCCCCGCCTGCTAGCCTTGCGCACCCTATAGCCAGCCCCATGCGCTCTTGCTTGTCAACTACGTGCACCCTGCATACCAGCCATGCACACCCTGCCGGCCTATCATGCGCACCCTGCCTACCTGCCGTGCGCACCCTGCCTGGCCCATGCACCATATGCTGTAAGCCCCTGCCAACCCTCCCATGCGCACACTGCCCTTCCTGTGCACCCATGACTGCCCCAACCACCCCTACCCAGCCTCGTGTGCCGCAGTCAATGGCTGGAATATGTGTTCCATTGACTTGCTAGGTGAAGATATTTTCTCTCCACCCACTTATGCACTTTACACTCTCCCACTAGCATACCCTACACCACAACTTCCCATTGGCCCATAAAGGTATCTTTTTTCCTTATTCGCCTAAAAAATCTTACTTTTTCCCTATTAGTCAAAGGAAATCATCTTCAATCCCATTAGTCCAAAATTTCACATTTTCACCCCATTGATTTAGAAAAACTACTTTTTCCCCCCATTGGCTAAGGAAATTCTCCTTTCCTCCCCATTGGTTTGAGAATCCTATAAATACCCCCTCCCTTTGGTTTTATACACCACAACACACTTAAGTCTCGTAGGAGCATCCATAGTAGTGAAGGTCTACCCTCTCTCCTCCCCTCCCCCCTTGTGGTTTTTCAAGTCTTCGGAGAGATCTTCATAAGATATGAAGTGTTCTTCGGGCCTTTGAAATTCTTCAGTCCCTTGCCTTCTTTGAGTGAGTTTTTGTGAGTAAAATATTTACCCTTAGTCTCCCTCCCCCTTTTGAGTTCTGTCAAGTATTCGAAGAGATCTTTGTAAGATCCAAAGTAATCATCAGATCATCAAAGTGTTCTTCAGGCCTTCAAAGTTCCTCAATCCCTAGAGAATAGCCTATTCCCAGTGGAAGCTCTGTCGGAGTGCCACCTTAGCCAATATCCAAAAATAGCTCATCCTAGTGGAAGCTCTGTCGAAATACCTATAGCCTAACCCTCCCATAGCCTATCACTAGCAAAAGCTCTATTGGAGTGCCACCTCAGCCAAAACCTGAAAGTAGTCCATCCCTAATGGAATCTTTGCCGAATCAATACCACAGTCAAAATCTAAAAGTAACCATTCCTAGTTGAAACTCTATCCAATCAATCTCTCAAGAAAGGAAGTTGGAGGTCAAACCATCTTCCCCTGAGCAAGGAGAATCCAAAAGACAGTCCATGCTAGTACTAATCATGGGTCCACCCCTCTTGACCCGAAACATGGGTTAAGTTCAAGTATAATTTCTCAACCAAATCATCATAATGTAGACTTTAAATTGATTTTGTTTTAGTGTACATAGTTATTTAAATCCAGTCCATGTATATATATATGATAACTTAACCATGCATTGGGAAGAGGAATAATAGTGGAAAATGTTCATTCTTAAGCATCTAGTAGAAAGACCATATGAACCAGGTAGATTGGGTGCCTAACACCTTCCCAACTCTACAACTTGACACTTACCCTGAATCTCTAGACCAGACCAACTTTCGGGCCCTTTTCTCAGGAATCGAGCCCACCATCAGGTCCTAGGTCCATAATCCTAGGTGGCAACTCCAAACCCCTTTTGTATGATCCCAATCACCCATATTGGACCATCATCAAACCCCCGTCTTAATGACAAACTTTACACTCCCATGAAATAGGCCTCTACGTATTTCTAAGCTGCGATACGACGGTACAAGGCCCGCAGGAAAGCACACACGACACTTCCCTTCCTAAAGAAAGAGAAAGAGAGGAGAGAAGGCCGAATGCAAAAGTCTTTTTCCCCCTTCCCCCTAAAAAAGGGAAGAGAGAGAGATCTCCGGCCGCTACCCTCACAGGTAGTAAGAGGCTGATATCTTCTTGGTAATTCTCAATACCATTTGCCCCTTGCTGATATTATTGCTTCCTGATATGGGGGTTTGAGGATTGTTCCCTAGACCGCTTCTTCCTTGGCTCACAACCAAAGTGGGTAGCTTTGGAACACTCTAATGATACTTCCCTAATCCCATTCCGTAGAAATATTGCATGTTTTTCATCATTCGGCTAAATGGTGGACTCCATATTACTTCATAATCATTCGAGATGAGCTCTTTAGATGTCCCTTTGGAGAGGACTGTGCAAGTTCCTTCTATTTCAAATCCACTGAGTTGGACCTCTTCAGCCTATTCTTCTCCTTTTTCAATATTGGCCAGAGTATTCACTATCTTTGGGTCTCCTGTGATAGTGATCACATTCCCCTCATGTAGGAATTTCACCTTCTGATAGAGACTGGATGACACTGCCTTTGTATAGTGTAGCCATGGCCTTCCTGGAAGCATATTGAAAGATGCTAGTATGTCGATAACCTAGAAGTCAATATCGAACCTCAATAGGCCAATCAAAATAGCTATGATAAGGATTCTAAGAACCTCCCTTTCGGTATTGTCATAAACCTACATTGTATAGCCTGATGACCTCATCTTCTCCATATTGTCACCAATACTCTTGGTTGATCTTAAGGGCAAGACATTCAGAGTAGACCCATTGTCAATGAGAACTTGGGGAATAGTCTTGTCAAGGCACTCCAATGTTATGTGCAGAGCTCTGTTATGCTGGGTTCCTTTGGTGGGGAGCTCAGAATCTGAAAATATTAGTGACAGCACTACATATGTTGCCCATAATATTTGTGAGAGATGTGTTGGATCTATCTTAATAGGCACTTGCACATTAGTGAGGAACTTCAGGACTACTTCACGGTGTGAAGGGGAGGCCATCAATAATCCCAAAATTGAGATATTGGCATGGACCTTCTTGAGTTGGGCCAAGAGTGGGTTCTCAGGTTCTTTCTTTGAGCCACTAGTTCCAACCTCATTGGTCCATAATTGTTCTACCACTAGGGCCTTGCCCTTATAGTCTCTTCCACTTCTATTCTCCATGATAGGCTTTTTCACAACAATCTCTATGGGATAATGATCCTCGTGATCACTGTCCGTTATAGTAATTATCCCAACTATGGGATCATTCTCTTCTTCAAACTCTCCTTCCTAACTTGGGGTAGGAAGTTGAGGACCTCCACAGATATCGAGAGCCCTAGCTTGCAATTTCTTCACCGCGTTGGAAATGCATTTGATCCTTGCATCCACTATTTCTGCAAGTGTGTCATCTCGCCCTATTTCTTCAAGGTTTTCCATTTGTTCAGCGTAGTAGAGTTCACTGATGGCTACTTCACCTAACATCTGGTCAATCTCCTCAACTTTGAGTTTTATCTCACCCGAACACCCATAAATTTCAATCATCAGTTCTGCCATAGGGTCTAAATTGCCTTCAAAGATGATCTCATATTCTTTGATATCTTCACTATCTTCTGAGTCTGATGTAGACTAACTACCTTCCATGCGGAGTATGAGTGCTGATTGAATAGCATTTGTTGGATTGATTCTAGGGTCATCCCCTCCAATAGCATACATTGAGTACCCTCGTGGATCCCTTGGTGAGTAATACTTGGGTTCATCATCGTCATCATTGTTCTAAGGTCCCCAATAGTCACTATCATCCCAATCCTTGTATTCATCATTACTTTAAGCTTCAGAGTCTTCACTATCATCCAAATCCTCATTCACATCTTCATCATCATCGTCATCGTTCTCTTCTTCACTGATTTCCCCTTACTTGGTTCTTTATTAGATTCCTCATGGCCCTCAAATTCTCCTACATCCAAATGTTCATAGTATTCAGAGCGTATGGATCAAAAAATCTCCATAGGGCCAGACTAGATCTCATTGGCTCAGAGCCTAATAAGACAAGACATCATCTTCTGTGTCACTCCCTATATGGATTAGGGAGGTGTGCTCCTTGATCTGTTCACCTACTGCCAATGACATTACTACTCTCAAAAATTCATCTGTGACTTCTTCAATCATCTCTAGACTGTCCCCCTAGGTTACAGTTGCTTGAATCAAAGAAGTGGGGTTAATATCTTGACTTTCCCTTATTACATTTACTGAACTTATTGACGAGGTCACTTTTGGGGATTCTGGTAATACAATCATATCCTTCCAGCTATACCCGCCAATCCATCCTTCTTTTGGGTTATCCTCTAAACCCAGGGAATGACATGACAGTGATGAGGGATATGAGGCGGGGTGATATGAAGGTGATGTGATGTAGGAGATAGGGTGTTTTGATGAAGATAGGGGGTGGTAAGATGATGAAGGATTGTGTGAAGTGGGATACCTTGTGAAGATAGTGGGTGCTATGATGATGATGAGGCTCCTTCTCTTTGATGGTATGGTGAAGGTTGGTGGTATGGTGAAGGTTGATGGTATGGTACGTGGATTATCCTGTTGATGATGAAAAAGGGATGGTGGGTACCTGATCTTCATTCTCTAGTTCTTCTTCTAACGACTCTTCTTTTTTGGGAGTTTTCATGACTTTAGCCCTTTGCCTCATGATTTTTTGGTAGGCATGGGCATTCAAGTGATTTTTTTGATTCTTGGGTTTGATGAGTTAAGTGGGGTCACTCTCTGTTGTTTCCTCTTCTAGATTGTACACATGACTCAAGCGAGAACCATAGAACATGGGACGATAGAAGTGCTTGTCTGCATAATACATATAAATGGCCCTTTGGAAAGAGTCACACTCCTTTTAACAAGCTACCTTGATGAAGTTGATCATATGCCTTGCAATTTCCAGGAGAGACAACCTTTTCAGATGCAATACTTTCTCTACCCAATCATGGCGCTTCTAGATATGGTACCTCTTAGAGTTCCTAATGAGATGAGTTGGATCATATAACTGAGGATCAAAATCTCTCTGATCATTTATCATTGACAACATGTTGACTGTTCCATGATCTAGGAGTGGATTGGTAGTGACATTGGGAGGCTGTTTGACTTTGACTTCAATAGTCCTATTGTCTACCAAGTCTTGAATTGTATGTTGAAGGTCTAGGTACCTTTCTATGGTGTGCCCCTTCTGAGTATGATAGGCATAATACTCATGGTCTCTATACCAAGCTGGGGGAGGATTGCTGATCGCCCATGGAGCTACAGTGCCTAAAAGTCTTTGTTTCTTTAACTTCTCATATACTGCTGCCACAGGCATCCCCAAATTAGTGAACTGTCTCCTTGGGCGAGGAGCCTTCTGAGCAAGAGCATCTACTTGTATCACAAATGGTTGTGAAGAGATGATAGTGACACCGACTGTTGGACTGCGCCTACCACATTGGTTTTAGGATTCTTTCCTCACCCAACTCTAGCATTCTTTCCCACATCTTAAGAGGCTCCTTGATAGTGTACATCCCTTAGGATCCTATTCTCAAAGCATCAAAAGTCTATAGATACTCATAGTAGAGAACATCATAATAAGGCTTGGACAGGTTTTCAATCAACATTTCCACCTGCTCAACTTCAAAAGGTCGATCTACCATCTTAGCTACCTTGTCTCTAAATCTCATCAGGAAGGCGGTGAATCCTTCTCTAGGATACTATCTCAGGGTCTCAAGTTACTAATGCTTCACATCTACTTCAGTGTTGTAAGAGTACTACTTGGTGAAAGCTTTCACCACTATTGTCCAATTCTGTGTTTGTGTAAATTCCAACTGTGTGAGCCATCTTAGTGTTGGTCCTAATAGCATCAACATGAATGCCTGACCCATCTGATTGTCAATAAGATTCCATGATTTAAAAATGCTGAGGAAGACCTTTAGGTGAGCCGTAGGGTCCTCTGACCTATCAAATCGATTAATTTGCCACTTGAATTTCTCAAGAATCCTTCCCCCAGAAAAGAAACTCATCTCATCAGAATCTCCTACCTGAGTTTCCGAACCCTTTCCTGATTGGATCATATTCTCCAACATTTCTAACTGCTCTCTGTTTTTTCTTTCTCACTCCATCTCTGAAGGTTCGATCTGGACATGTGCGGAAAACTCTTCTTCCTCATCCTCAATCACAACCCTTGGTGGAGGAACGCGAAAATATGTTCCTCGTTGACCATTTGGACGTGTTAGTTTTGGTTCTCCCGATTCAACTCTATAGGAAGTCCCACGATAACCCGTAGGTCTATTATTTTTCAATTCTCCTGTAGCCAGAGTTGGTTCAGCCCTGGGATCAGTCCTGGGTGGGTTTCATAACAGGTGCAATACTTGAGCTAATCCACTCTTGACTTCAACTATTTCTATTTGCAATGTCTCTACTGGGTGGACCCATGCTTGCTTATGTGATTCAGTGTTGGGTGGATCCATGTGAACTGGACTGTAATCACTTGGAAGGAGACAAACTCAGAGAGATGATGGAGGTAACATTGGACTGAAGAGAGTCAAACGATTACCCTAACATGTCTAGACAGATTGGGGAGAATACTTGAGGTATGGAATTCTGCCTGAAACAAAAGTGGTTTATCCTAGGATTCTTGCATTCCCACCCCTTTATTCATTCATCCACTCAATTGTCAACCAATGATTTATCAAAAGTTAGTCCACTTAATGATAGGGAGTGAATAGGGGTTGATGCCCCTAGTCCACTAAATGTCATAGGTGGGAGATACACAGAAGTGGCTTGAACAGGATATTCCTATAAGACATTCTTTGTCAATAAAGTCATGCTTTCCTTAATCTTATCCCACTAGGTGACCTTCCTCCTAGTTTTCTCGGGTCTTTTAGATAATTTGACATTTTACGGGACCTTGACGGGAACTACTGTTTGAATTTTAAAAGTAACCGCAAGCGTATGGATCAGTGTAGCTAATGGGTCGAACACAAGGAGAGCAACCACTTTATTTTAGGCTTCTTCTGATAATGCGAAAGGGCACAGATTAATGATTGTGATCTAATTCTAACTACCGCCCTAAAACATATGCATCTAAAATCATCCTAACCAACACATCTAGGAAAATTGGAATTGAAATTGCAATAAAAATTAAATGACCTAACCATTCACATCTAGGAATTAAAATACTCAAACCACACAATTAAAAAGCAAATAAATAAAATTAAAAGTGCTAAAAAGTAAATAAATAATATAAAAAGGGGAAAATCTAGAGAGAGACACACAAGTAGGTATCTCTACTTCGCCCGAGGGATGCACAATAAATAATATGAGTTTCCCTACTTGACCAGAGAGTACTCATACAAGGACTTTTCTACTTAGCTTTAGGGGAGGGATGCACTATAAATAATCAAAATAAAATGATGGTTCCATGGCTAGAGAGGGGCAAAGCCAACGCATAATCTAGCCATGAACCTTGGGGGAAAGGGAGAGCAATAATGTAAAAGCTGAAATTTAAATCCTAAGTTAAGAATGATGGGTAGCAAGAACAGGGAATGAGAGGGGGTGAGAAGACTACTGTAGAAGCCTACTTACATGTGGGCTACCTATTCCTTATGATTATGTGAGTAACTGATCATCCTCCAATTAACTTTTGATTTCCTCTTGCTGATATGCTCTTTCTCAGGTGTCCCTAGAGGTTTATGTTGAGATTAGGAGGATGCACTATGGCCTATGCGAGGTGATAGTTGCCAAGGATCGGGAGATTACACGGTAGGACGCACTGATTCAGGACCTGACGTAGAGACTGGAGCAGGCTGGACTAGCATTTGTGGATTCCCCAATGCTCCATCAGGATGGTTCAGAGTATGGCTCAGATGATGGCTTTTGACTTATAGGGATTTTTTCCTACATTTATTGAAAACAAAAACACATGGATATTTTCTTTCTTTTTCCCTCCCCTTGTTTGTTCATCATTTTATTTCAGCATCTTATGAAAACTTACTTTTGGCACAAAGAAAATCTTTTTTTTTTTTTGTTTGCTTATAATGTTCAGGCATAATCAATTCCATAACTCAAGTCATAATTAGAATAATCGGGATTACATAAGAATCCAAATACTTCCTCATTCTATTACCAAGTGATTCATATGAAAAGGAGACCACTTTCTTACCACAGTTGGGATAGGTGAATAACAAGGTGGGGAGACAATTCTTGAGGTGGTTGAAAATTCACTAACTCTTCTGGGTCCATCTCCTTGAGCCCATATTGTCGGCTGATGTACATAGGCAAATAAAAGGATGTGTGAGTCAATCCCATCAACCTAACATAATCGTAACCAGGGGTCTTCATAAAAAAATGTTTTTGTGGCCTCCCTAGGCACCTCCATGCGATATCTTGCACAGTCCTTTCCTACAGGTACTTCTCCCAATCAATGATAAGGTCGAATTTTGGAACTTCCCTCTTATCCTGGTAGCAAAGAACTTTGAGTGGGCCTCCTTTTAATGGCTTGGTTGACTTTAGTTTCTCAATGAGCCAAATTTGGAAAATAGCAGAACTCCCTTGATAATGATCTAGTTCAAATCTATGGCCATGGCTCATGTCATCGAATCCCTTGAGTGTTTCTGCAAGAACCATAGGGATGATGTCACATCCCTTCTTCAACTATTTTACTACCTCAATCGGAACAGATGGTGCACCATGCCCATCTGGGAGTGTAGAAAACATAATGAGCTATCATGCAAAGTAAATAAGCATCATATGATCTTTGTTGATGGATTCGTCCCATTAGTAGATATTGGATGAAGATCTGGGCCACCATCAAAATGTCGATCTTCCCAAACCTGACAAATTGCTTCACTTCCTCTTCTTTCCATCCAAAGAAATCCTGAATTTCCTTTGAGTAATCTTTCTTCAAAGATGGTTGGAGCAAATTGCCTTTAGGCAGAGATAACATACAAACCCAAAATTCTTTGAGAGTTGGATAGATCTCTACTAATCTAAACCAAAATACATGCAGGTTGGCATCCCAGTGTTGAGGCGCCTGCATGAGTAATTGGTGAAGTAGCTTCACACATCCAATATGGCCGAGAAATGACACATTTATGGAATTCAGCAATCCTGGCACCCTCATGATCATGTCCAATGTCCATTTTCTCAACATCTCATCCAATGAGCTCATGACTTTTCCTGAAACCATTACAAACAAAAGAGATATGATAATTTATCAAAGCGTTACTCATTAGCTAATGACTCAGCCAAGCCTTTACCACTATTGCATCAAGCTATTTATTTATTTTTATTGATCAAGGGTGGAGAATAAACTAGTGCCGTGTGGCAACTTTTGGGGGGATAGAATCCTGGATGAGAAGTGACAGACCAATGGGTGGATGACAAATACCTAATGGTCTTTCATGCCAAATGACGATTCTTAGGGGACAGAAACTATGATGATCTTTTAAGATATTTTGATTATTAATCATGGAACCAATTTATTGCTTTAGATGGTTGAGACCGAACTTGCACATATCAAGTTGCCTACTTATCCCTCGAAAGGAATCAGGTCTAGCATAGTTTAGGCTATTCGTCCTTTCAAACATAATGTTTCTTGAGTTGATCCATGTTGACTAGTCTGGGTATTTCTTCACCATTGTGGTCAATGAGTTTCACGGCTTTTCCTGGTAGAATTTCTTTGACAGTGATGGGCCACTCCAGTTGGGCCTGAATTTTCCTCTTGGGTCATGAATTAGGGCTCTTTGTTCTCGAAGAACAAGTTTGCCTTCTTCTATGCGACGAGGCTTCACATTCTTGTTAAAGGCCCTGGCCATTCTCAGTTGATATTTCTTCAAATTATCTATGGCTTTTATGTGCCTTTCATCAAGAAAGTTGAGCTCGTCATGTCTGGCTTTCACCCACTCTTCTTTAGGTAGCTGACTATCAAGAAGCACCCTTAGGGATGGTACCGGGATTTCTATGGGTAAAACCGCCTCAAGCCCATATACCAAAGAGAAAGGGGTGCCCCTGTCGAGGATTGTCCAGAATTCCAGTATGCCCATAAGGCAAGGGGTAACTTATCAGCCCAATCCTTGTGTGCTTCTGCCATTTTTTCTAGGATGACTTTGATGTTCTTGTTAACTGCTTCCACTACCCCATTGGTCTGTGGCCTGTAAGTGGTAGAGCGATGTCTTCTGATACCGAACTTTGTACAAATTTTATCGTTTTTACCCCAAAAATGGGAACCCTGATCTGATATCAATTCTTGAGGTACTTCATATCGTGCAATAATATTTTCCTAGATGAATTTGGCTACCTTAGCAGATGTGAGAATTGCATAGACCTTCCACCCACTTGGTGAAATAATCTATGGCTACCAAGATGAACTCGTGACCATTGGATGCTTTAGGGTTGACCATTCCAATGATATCGATGCCCCAAGTGGAGAATGGCCAAGGTGAATTGAGCGAATGCAACTCTATTGGTGGAATATGTATGATGTTAGCAAATATCTGACACTTGTGGCATTTCTTGATGAAGTCCACGCAATCTGCTTCTATTGTGTTCCAGTAGTTTTCCAGCCTGAGAATCTTTTTGGATAACATCTTGGCATTCATGTGGGGTCCACAAAGACCTCGATGAATTTCCTCCATGATGGTTGTAGCTTGTTCTTCATCCACACACAACAACTGTATTCCGTCATAGGATCTCTTGTCTAACAGATCCTCTTGAAGAATAAACTGGGTGGCATATCTTCTCTGAAACTTCTTTTCTCTGTCAGTTGCTTTAACCGAGTGCTTCCTTTCCCAATGAAATCCACTATGTGAGCGAACCAAGACTGACCATCCATAGTGAGAGAATTCACCGAATTCTGATAAATGGGCCTACTTCTTTGTTCTACCAAGAATGGTCCGACCCTAGCCATAGGGTTGCATTCTACCATGGAAGCCTAGGTTGTAAGTGTTGGGTCCCGATTGACACTGAGAGGGGGGGTGAATCAGTGTGCCAAATATTTTTTCATTTTTCAGCTATACCCCTGATGTGGCAATCACTGTTTACACTTCAATAGCACAGTCTACTGATGCTGCCAAGAGCTGCTATGTATACTACTGACCATTCTTACTGTTGCACGGAACTTAATCACACAACCTGTATTGCTGCCCAGAGCTGTCTCATAAACCTCACACGGTAATCACTGTCACATACATATACAGTCATATGCATATCCACACTGCACCACCAAGTGGTCAAGTCTACCAGATGTACACACCCATTCTGCAGCCAAGCACTCCAATCCATAATACAAATACGAGCATACACATCCACAACACAAGAAATATGTGCTTCGACCAGTTGCCTACATGCAAGGAGTAATGCCCACTATCAAGCTCTGTATTTACTCAATACTAATTATGATTGCACCCATAGCCAAGGGAACAGATTCCTAGTTTCCACCAATGACATACAATTGCTAGGTCTTCACCCTAATTTTCTCAAAATGATATGAGAGGCTGCACCCACGGCAAATAGGTTTAGGTAGTTGTAACTACCAAGGAACACATAGCCCTTGTGTCCAGCACCCACTGAACACAAAAAAAAAATAAAGTTGGACTTATAACAATGCCCTATAGTGAAGCACTCATACATGTAAATTTTCCCCCAAATAGACTACAACTATCACTTAGGCATTTTATCAAACATCTTACCTACAATGATTTATAATAATAAAAATTTGGCAAAAGTGAGGTTACCTTGGCAAGGAGTAACCATTGGAGATGCAATAATGTTGATCTCCACTTGATGCGGACCATAACCACGTTGTCTCGGTGCCACCTAATGCTTCAACCCTGGTTGGCACTTGGGTTTCTTGAAGCAACTCACAAGAACCAAATTCTAGGTTCTTGTTCTTCTTCTTTCTTTTCTCCTTGTCTTTACTTTTATGGAGCAACAATGGCATTCACATTCACACACACACTCTCTCTCTCTCTCTCTCTCTCTCTCTCTCTCTCTCTCTCTCTCTCTCTCTCTCTCTCTACTTCTCCTCTTCTAGTCTTTCTTGTAAATAAAGCTTTAATGAGGAAATAGTATTCTCAACAAGAACCATCAAACTCCATTAATTGGATTTAAGAAAATCTTTCTTGAGAGGCATTCAAGACACACAAAGAGAGGGAAAAACTTCTTCTCTATTTCCCTCTTCTTCTCTTCTCTTCCATTTTCTTTTTCTTTCTCTTGGAAACAACCAATAGAGCTTGCTGCCTTGGTTTCCAGTAGCTTCCTAAGCCTCTAATGGAGGCTATGGATGAAGTGCAAGAGGATGGAAGTCTTTTATTCAAACCCTTACCCTTCCACGAGCTTCAACTCAATTTTTTGACCACCTCAGAAACCCCTCTACCTGATTTCTTCCCTTTGTGTGTAGAGCTCGGAGAGATGAAGAATCTCTAACTTGATTCACCCAAATCGGAGTTAAGATGAGGGAGATATGGCTATTTAAAGTTGGACCAACCAGAACACTCAAAATGGAATCTTTGGAGGTTGGCGTAGGCTACACCGGTGGCACATGTAACAAGGGCGAAATCTCACCATAGATCTCATCTAAAAGATCTTATAATTTAAACCGTCTGATTAAACCAACAGATAATAGATCTAAACCATTAGATTTGAATCTTACAAAGTCAAAGATGATGTCATCATGACAAACACGCTGACATTATCAGATGCGTTGTCGATCACTAATTGGTTGGTGTAGCGAGTTTCACGGTACGCTATCGACTAACTTTAATAAAGCTCCATTGATCTGATATGATTGGCTCAAATCAAGATATGTAGAATCTCTTTATAGATTCTATGCATATGCGCTACACACAATCAAGACTCAATATGGTGAGGTGCCATACCATGATGTCTGATGCACTTCACCAATGAGGACCGTTGCACAGGAATCTAAACTGTCTCATCAGCGCCTAAGTTCAGCAGTCGTTAGATCAGAATAAGGCCTATGTGGCTTCATCTGAACCCCCCATTGTACAACTCTATACTCTCTTTTATTACAATCAAGCCCCTACCTCCATATATTTTAGTGCTTAAAGACCCCCTGCAACTCAGACCTTCAAAATTTGAAATTACACAAAAGCCCTTCAAAATTCAAAAATAAATTCCAAAAAATCCACCAAACACCGAGAGCAACTGATGAATTTTTGGTTTGGATTTTCGAACCAGTTTCACAGAAACACTTATAACCTTTTCATACAATATCCAATCAAGATGAAATGAAGTGCGTTGGCACTGTGACTAGATGCTCTACGACTTTCCAGAAGACCCGATCATCTAACTCATCCATATAAAAAGACCAAAATACCCCTAGACCTTTCTAATGATGCATCTTTCTCATACGTAATCGGAACACGATGAAATTAGAACCATTGGAAAGATTAGATTTTTTTCGTATCGTTACATGGAGAACACTTTCTTTAAAAAATTCATCTTTAAAGCCAAAATTGACCTTGACTGCCACAAATGCCGTAACTTCTTCATACGATATCGAAATGCAACAAAATTAGATGCACTAGACTAGGTAAATTACAATCTATCTTTTTCATGAAGAAATGATCTTCAAAAAATATCATTTTCATTGCCTAAAATGCCCCTGAGCGTAAATGGGCCAATTTTGCTAGTTTTGACCCAGAAACCCGCACCACATATTATGGATGTATCAAACCATTCCATGCATACAAAGTGGCTCTATTATCTTATCGATGACACTGGACACTGTAATGTCATCATTTCCATACATATCACCTAAATTGGTCATGTCATCACCACAACGTGGCCTGGTTGCCAAATAGGACAACCATAAAACAACAGCAAGGGCATCAACAAACCTATTGTTATCCCTCTGGAAGTATCCGAATGAGATCTTCTTAAAGTGTTCAATCACCTCTTCCAGATGTTCTTGATATGGCTTCAACTTTTCATCTCTAGTTTTCCACTTTCCTTGCATCTGACAAATGACAATGGATGAATCTCCATACACCTTGATCCATTTAATCCAATGGTCAGGGCCGTTTCTAGTCCCAAAGCACAAGGTTTATACTCAGCAATTTTATTGGTATAGAGGAAGTCAAGGCAGAATGACAAAGGAAAATAAAGACTGTCAGGAGTGACAAGCAATATTCCCGCACCACATCCCTTCTGATTGGTTGCTCCATCAAAGAATAACTACCATTCATTAACTGTGTCTTCTTCATCTATTGTGGCAAATCCTTCATCAAGAAAGGCATCATCCAAGGATCTTCCATTTTCTATGGGATGGGCAGCCAAATGATAGGCTATGGCCTGCCCTTTCTTTTGTCTCCTTCTGGCTAGCAAAGAGCCCATGGAACATTCTCCCATAGACAGATACAATAGAAGCGGTTCTCCTTCCACCAGTGGTGTCAATATTGATGGGTTCATGAGGTATCCCTTGATCTTGTCAAAAGCTTATTGGCATTGGTCATTCCATTCTGTGGGATGATCCTTCTTCAGCAGCTTGAAAATTGATTCACAGATTGTAGTCCACTGAGCTATGAACCTGCTAATATACTGGATATGACCCAGAAATCCTCATATTTGTTTTTCAGTCCGTGGTGTGGGCATTTCTTGAATTGCCTTGATCTTGATAGGGTCAACTTCAATGCCTCTTTCACTCATCAAGAAACCTAACAACTTTCCTACTGTTTCCCCAAGTACACACTTTTGAGTGTTCAACTTCAGCTGATACTTCTTTATTCTTTTAAAGAAGTGCCTTAGCACTGGAATATGCCCTTGCCGATCTTTTGACTTCACTATCATGTCGTCCACATAGACTTCCACATCTTTGTTCATCATGTCATGCAATATGGCTATAGCTACTCTTTGATAAGTGGCCCCAACGTTCTTTAGTCCAAAAGGCATCACCTTTTAACAATAGGTTCCCCATGGAGTGGTGAAGGCTGTCTTCTCACGATCTTTTAGGTGCATGCTTATATGGTTGTATCCCGAGAATCCATCCATAAATGATAACAAAGCATGTCTTACTATGTTATCCACCAATACATCAATGTGAGGTAATGGGAAGTCATCTTTAGGGCTCATTTTGTTAAGATCTCGAAAGTCCATGCACATTCGTACTTTACCATCTTTCTTTGGTACTGGTACAATGTTGGCCAACCATTGGGGGTACCTCACCACTTGTAGAAAGCCCGCATTCCATTGCTTCACAACTTCTTCTCTGATTTTCTCACTCCATTTTGGTCGCATTCTTTAGAGCTTCTGCTTTACAGGCTTTGCACCAAAGTAAGTTGACAATCGATGCAACACGATGTTAGGGTTGATACCAAGCATATCCTCATAAGACCAAGAAAATATCTTAGTGAATTCCTTCAGAAGACTAATCATCTATTCTACTTCTTTGTCATCAAAGGTAATGCCATTTTTACCTCTTGAAGGCATTGGTCGGTTCCTAGATTAATAACCTAAGTATCCTTATGGAAGGGTTGGGCTTTCTATAGTTTACATTGTTTTATTGATTCTTGATATTTATTAAGATCATCATAAAAAAAAGAAGGCAAGTCATACTCGGAATCAAAAATTTCATTCATGAAAGAAGGAGTAGCAGACTCAACATACAAGGACTCTGGACTCTCCTCAAGAGGGGAGGTCGACATGAAATCATAAACAACAGACTCGACTACAGTCTTGATAACGGGCTTGATGCTTTCGCCAGGGGTATTCAGGCTGGTTGACTCAATAGCATGAGCAAACTTGAAGTTTTCTCCAATACTTATCCAGTTCAAGAGCGGTTCAGTGGTTTGATGAATGAGGAGGAGTGGCAAAGGGCCTTCTTCTCCTTCTGAGAAAGTTGTTGCTACTTCTCCAGTGGCGTAATGGTTCTTCTGGATAGGTGCCTTCTTCTTCATGAATGCCAACTGGTCAATCTCAGAAATCGAACTTTCTGAGGGGTGAAGATTGGTGAAGACTGCTCAATCCCTTTTCTATGAAGTCTATCTTTTCGAGCCTGTTGAGGGATGCCATCCTGGTGCCTCGATCACATCTTTGACCACCTTCATGAGCCTTCCCATTGCAATTGGTTCAGCTAGAGTACGTACAGACCATCATTCTCTCTGTGCTCTCCTTTACTTTGCATATGTGCTTCTTCCACTGAAAGGGTGAGGCTTGAGCTCATGCAGCTCTCAGGCTCTTGGCTCTCGTAGGAGGGAGCAAATGAAGCCTTTCACATCAATGGGAAGCGGCAGGCTCTAGGTGAGTCTTATCTTCTTTTCCCATTCTCTTTTTAGGAGGACTCGAGGACTTGGTGCCTCCTTTGATTGGATCAATGTTGTAGGGTCACCAAAGGAAGACCCAATCTCAATTAGTGCAATTTCTGCTATCCTAGTGATGCAACTAACTTGATCACTTTCATTGACCAGAATTTTCTATTGTTCTACTTCATGAGTCACCCAATCGAACTCATCTTGGAAAAATACTTCAATTCCTGGTTGCATTTTTGTGGTGGTTTCATCAAACCATGGCTCCATATTTTGACAAAAGGGGGAATCCTCTCCTTCTTTTACAAAATACCCATTGAGAGTAGGGTAGTTAGAAACAGAGATCTTCCTAGTCATCCTCAACACTTTCTGCCCTTGGGTGGTCAGAGGAGTGTACCCGAGACCATTCTTTCCTTTGTTCACTTGCAAACTAGGCTACTTTGGAACTCCTTAATGATATTTCCCTAGTCCCATACTAGGAAAATATTGTATATTCTTCATCATCTGTTTCACCAGTGGACTCCAAATGGCTTCATAGTTAGCTGGGATTTCCTCCTTCGGTGTTTCTTTGGCAATGGTTGCACAAGTTGTGTCCAATTCAAAACCGCTTAGTTGGACTTTCTGGTCTTGTTCTTCTCCATTTTCAATATTGGCCAAAGTATTAACCACTTCAGGATCTCCGATTACTGTGATCACCTTCCCTTCATGAATGAACTTCATTTTTTGATAGAGACTAGAGGACACTGCCTTCGTAGGATGCAACCAAGGCCTTCTCAAAAGCATGTTAAAGGCCGCCGGTATATCAATGACTTGGAAATTACTATCAAACTTCACAGGGCCAATCTTTATAGCAAGGGTAATGATGCCAAGGATCTTCCTCTTGGTATTATCGTATGCCCATATGGTTTGGGTGGTTGACCTCATTTCTTCCAAGTTGATGCCAATACTCTTTGCTGATCTCAATGGAAGCACATTCAAAGTGGACCCATTGTCAAGAAGAACCTGGGGAACCACTTTGTCAATGCATTCTATTGTGATATGGAGAGCTCGATTGCACCGTATATGTTGCCCCTACTATATGTATGAGATGTGCCAAATTTATTTTGATTGGAACCTGTACATTAGTGAGGGACTTCAAGACTGCTTCATGGTGTGTGGGGGATGCCATCAACTATTCCCAAATTGAGATGTTTGCTTGAGACTTCTTGAGTTGAACCAAGACTGGGTTCTCCAGCTCTTTCTTCACGCTGCTAGTTCCTGCCTCATTAGTCCTTGACTGTTCTATCACTAGAGCCTTGCCCTTGTAGTCTTTCCCATATCTAGTTTCCATCACGCTGACAGGTTTCTTTACAATAATCTTCGTGGGATAGCAGTCTTCATCATCACTATTTGTTAGAGTGATTATCCCTACCATAGAATCATCTTCTTCTTCTGATTCTCCTTCCCTGTGTGGGGTGGGAAGTCAAGGTCCTCCATAAATATCCATAGCCCTGGCTCGTAGCTTCTTGGCTACATTGGAAAGCTATTGGAATGTAGTGTCTACTGCCTCTGCGAAAGTGTCATCTGGCCCTATTTTCTCTAGATCATCCAACTACTCACGGTAATAATGATCACTGATGGTTACTTCACCTAGCATGTTGTCAATTTCTTCCACCCTCTCCTGCATTCTCAATGGTTCTTCTAGTTTCCTCCATCTCTAATGCGGATTCGGGTTCATCCAGATAAACTTGCTTCGGCTCTCTAGATCGTTCATTACTTTCTGAATCTAACATAGAATCATCTCCTCCCATACAGAGGGAAGGGTAAATACCACCTGTTGGGTCAGCTATTAGATCATCATCGCCAATAGCAAAGATTGAGAAATATGTCGAATGTTCTGGTGAGTAGTATTCTCACTCATCATCATAATCATTGTACTAAGGCCCTTGGTCTATCTTAGTCTAGATACCCATCATCCTCTTGAGAATCAGAGTCATCTCCATCCTTCTCATCTTCATTCTCGTCCTCATCGTCATCATCATCATCCTCTTCTTCACTGACTTCCCCCTCACTTAGTTCCTTATCAGATTCTTCTGGACCATCAAACTCTTGGGCATCCAAACGCTCGTAGTATTCAGGGCGTATGGACCAGAATATTTTTATAGGGTTGGTCTTAACATCAATGGCTCAAAGTTAGACCAGTCCTAACTCATCATCCTCGGTGTCACTCCCTATGTGGATTAGAGAGATGTGTTCCTTAACCTGTTCCCCTATGGCCAATGCAATTACAACTCTGAGAAGATCAACTGTAACCTCTTCAATTAACTTTGGATCATCCTCTAAAGATATAACATGCTAAATTAGAGAAGTGGAATCACTTTCTTGGTCTTCCCCTAATGCATTCACTGACCTTGTTGTTGAGGTCATTTTTAAGGAATCTGGTAGTGCAAGCATATCCTTCCAATCCTACCTGTCCATCCATCCTTCCTTTGGGTTATACACCAAACCTTGAGAATGGGATTGGTATGAGGGTGATGAGGGATATAAAGCGGGATAGTATGAAGACGAAGTGATATGGGAGGTAGGATATGAAGATTGGGGGTGATAGAATGAAGAGGTTCCTCCACTTTGATGGTGGGGGAAAGGTTGACGATATAGTGGAGGCTGATAATATGGTGAAGGTGGAAGGTATGGTGGGGGTTGGTAATGTGGTCCTGTGGACCCTTCTGTTGATGAGGAAGGATGAACAGCGGGTGTCTGGTCCTCTAATTCTTCTTCTGATGATTCTCTTCTTCTGGGAGTCCTTATGATTCTAGCCCTTCGACTCATGATTTTCCTATAAGCTCAGGCATTCATATGATTCTTCCAAACTCTAGGTACAATGAGTTGAGTGGGATCACTCTCTGTAGTTTCTTCATCCAGATTGTTCACATGATCAGGGAGTGGATTGGTATTGACATTGGGAGGCTGCTTGACCTTGACCTTAATGGTTCCATTGTCTACCAAGTTCTAAATTCCATGTTGTAAACCCAAACATCTTTTAGTAATGTGCCCCTTTTAAGTGTGGTAGGCACAATATTCATGATCCCGATACCAAGCTGGAGGAGGGTTGTTGATCACTCTTAGAGCCACTATCCCTAGCAATCCTTGCTTCTTTAACTTCTCATATTCGGCCATTACGGGCATTCCCAAATCGAAAAACTATCTTCTTGGGTGAGGGACCTTTTGGGTGGGTGCATCTGCTTATAGTATGAAGGGCTGTGAAGAAGTGGTTGGTGAGACTGATTGTTGAACTGCACTCACCATATTAGTTTCTAGACCCTTTTCCCATCCAACTCGGGTGTTCTTGCTTGCATCTTGGGAGGACCCTTGATACTGTTCCTCTCTGAAAACTCTATTCGCCACATGTGTTCCGGTGGCTATCAAGGCATCAAAAGTTTGCAAATGCTGATAGTAAAGAACATCATAATAGGGCTTTTGACAGGTTTTCTATCAACATCTCCAATTGCTCTACTTTTGAAGGCCAATCTACCAACTTGGTGGCCTTATCCCTAAACCTCATCAAGAAGGCACTGAATCCTTCTCTAGGCTGCTGCCTCGAAGTCTCAAGTTCTTGTCGCTTCACATCCATTTTAGTGTTGTATGAGTACTGTTTGGTGAAGACTTTCACCACCGTCACCGAATTCTGAGTTTGGGATAACTCGAACTGTGTGAGCCACCTTAGTGCTGGTCCCGATAGGGTTAGCATAAAGGCTTGCCCCATCTGGTTATCTATGGTTGCCATGACTTGGCGATGCTAAGGAAGACTTTGAGATGAGCCTTGGGGTCTCCTGACCCATCAAACCTATCAGTCTGCCACTTGAACTTTTTGGGAATTCTCACCCCGGAGAAGAAACTCATTTCCTTTCCTTTGAATCCACTACTTAGCCTTCTGAGCTTTTTTTCGCTCGAATCATGTTCTCCAACTTCTCTAACTGCTCTCTGAGTTTCCTTTCTTTCTCCATCTCTGGAGGTTCCATTCGGACATGTGTGACAAACTTCTCCTCCTCATCTTCAATCACTACCCTGGGAGGAGGGACCTTGGAATAGATCCCTCATTAACCATTTGGGCTAGTAGGTGAAGATCCTCTTTGATCGGTTGGCCTAACTTGCTCTAGTTCTCCTAAGTTAACCCGAGAAGAGTTCCCATGATAACTTGTAGCTCCATTCTGATCCACATCTCTCGTAGCCGGTGTCGGCTCATTCTTAGGATCAGTTCTGGGAGGATTCTAAAGTGCATGCAATATCTGAGCTATCCCTCTCTTGACTTCAGCCATTTCTATTTGCAACGTCTCCACGAGATGGACCCATGCCTATTTGGGTGATTCAGAGTCTTGTGGATCCATACTAACTGGCCTATAATCACTTGGTGGTAGACTGTCTCAAGGAGACGATGGAGGTGACACTGGACTTGGGCGAGTCAACCGATTATCTTGACATGTGCAAAAGGACCGTGGAGATTGCTTGAGGTGTGGAATTGTGCCTGAACCAAAAGTGGCCTATTTTAGGATTCTTGAATTCCCAACCCCTTGTTCACACATTCACTAGATTAACAACCAATGATCCATCCAAAGTTAGTCCGCTTAATGATAGGGGGTGGATAGGGTTCAATGCCCTTGGTCCACCCAATGTCATAAGCGAGAGATTCATACAAATGGCTTGTCGAGAATATTCCCATAAAACATTTTATGTAATAAAGTCATGTTTTCCTTATTCTTTTTCCCACTAGGTGTCCTTCCTGATTTTCTCGGGACTTCTTGGGACTTGATGTGACTCTGACAGATTGCCCCTGAGTCACGTATCTGGACTTTTTCCTTAAGGAGGAGGGACACCTTTTATTTGGAACCCACTTTAGAAAAGCAATTCTTTACGACGGGAATATAGTGTAGGAACATTTCTTTTCAAGACCGCAAACAAGTTCTACAATTAGCTTGTGGTGCTCCTAGCTTCTTCATCTATTTTCTACATGACGTGAGCATGCGGTGGATGCAATAGGACCGATAAGGCTTCCTTAACAGGATCTATATATGCAAGGTACATGATTCTTTTGATATACCCATAGGTATGAGATCAAGGGGGTGACTTCCTTGCCCATTACTCGTGACTACACACGAGGTTAAGCAATTGGCCATGGGGTGGAGGAACCGTGAGTGATTGTGTGCAAAAGTATACTGTAGGGTAACCATCATTCAATCTCAAAATGCCGTAAAATGCATAGACCTGCCTGAGGGTGCTAGCACAAATACAAACATCCTCGCCATTTGATGACGCATTCGATCTCAGAATGTCATAAATTGCATGGACCTCCCCGAGGGTGCTGGCACAATTTCAACATCCTTGCCATTTGATGATACCTTTCATTCTTGTACAGGAAGCGGGTATCATTTGCTCTCAGAGTACTTAGTATGTCATGCACTGACCTCCTTGAGGGTATGGGCATGACAGGGAGTAACCTCACCAAATGATTTCACTTCAAGCACGATGAATGATGCAGTTAGTGAATACAATTATAAACATAAGGTTAGCCAAACACGTTTCCAAACAAATGTAGTGGAAAATGTTCTTGCATTTAAAGGTAGCATCTAGTATCAAAAGCTTGATATTTAATCCCCAGTGGAGTCGGCACTGTGAGGGTAATGGCCAGAGATGATGAGATGTCTCTCTTCCCTTGGGGGGAAAAGGACTTGCATCCTGTCCTCTCTCCTCTCTCTTTCTCTTTCATGTGAGCTTGACACATGCATATGTCATGGGCACAGGCCTACGGGGTGCAAGATGAGGTGTAGGGGCATGGGCAAGGGGCACAGGGGTGTGAGCTAGTGCGGCGTGTGAGCGGGTAGGCTGGTGGAGTGGCGCTGGCTACGGGGCACATGGGTGCGACTCTATGAGGCATGCACGCAGGTAGGCTAGTGTAGGGGAATGGGGTACGGGGTATGGGGGTGTGAGCCAGTGCATGGGGCATAGGCTGGGGGTGCATGGGAGGGGCACAGCTCTGGGCAGGGGCATGGCTTGGGTGGTGCATGGTAGGTGCATGGCAGGGGCATGGCTAGTAGGGCTTGGCTTGGGTGGTGCATGGTAGATGCATGGTAGGTGCATGGCAGGTGCATGGCTGGTAGGCAAGGGCTTGGCTTGCATTGGTAGCATGTGCTGCAGCCCATGGGCAGCAGTGCATGGGCAACAAGCACGCGTGCGGGCTGGCCTTCTGGCTACATGAGCGCGACTATGGGTTTTTCTGGTGACGATTACGGGAGATCCGTTGGTCTGATTTTGGTGTACCATATATCGTCAAAATCGTATTCTCGAGCACTATCCATCCGTATGGTCGTCTTGACTAGATTCTTTTGTATATAAAAAGTCAAAATTGGACTCATTTCTCTCCTGCACGGGGTTTCTAGGGTTTTGAGTAGGGGAACGTTTCCATCATCATCTCTATTGATCGGAAGCCAGAAGCCTCATCCAAGATCCCTATTTCATCATAGCTGGAGAAGGGTGATAAAATTGGGTTTCTACACTGACCAAGCCCCGCGCATACCTAACCAAGCCCTACGCATACCCGACCAAGCCCCAAGCATGGCCAACCAAGTTCTAGCACCCATATCTGAGTTCCCACACCCATGTTGGAGCTCTCGCACCCATAACGGAGCCCCAATACCCCTACTAAAGGCCAAGCATCACTCTCGAAGCCCTAACACCATTGTTAAAGCCTCAGCACCATTGTCGGAGTCCTAACACCACTACTGGAGCTCGAACACCACTGCTGTTGGAGCACCAGCACCCTTGCTGGACCTCTAGCACCTTTTCCGAAGCTCCTGCACCCTTGCCAAAACCTCTGCCGCTCCCACTGACGATCAAAATGCCTCTTCCGATGATAAGATTGGAGAAGGAATTCCCTCTTGACCTGCCTATGTACCCTACACTGCGCCACTAGCATACCCTACACTGTGGCCTCCCATTTGTCCAAAACATAATCTTTTCCCATGATTGGTCCAAAAAAATTACCTTTCATCTCACTGGCTATAGAAAATTATGCTCCAGCCCATTGGTCCAAAATTTCTTAGTTTCACCCCATTGGTTTAAAAAAATTACTTTTTACTACCATTAGTTAGGAAATTTTCTTTCTCCTCCCTATTGGTCCAAAAATTCTAAAAAAAAACCCCCGTCCCTTTGGTTTTTCACACAACAACATACCAACATACCCCACAACAACCCATAGTAGTGAAGTTCTGCCCTCTCTCCTCCCCTTTCCCCCTTGAGGTTTTCAAGTCTTCGAAGAGATCTTCATAAGATCCGAAGTGTTCTTCAGATCTTCAAAGTGTTCTTCGGGCCTTTAAAAATCTTTAACCTTTTTTTTTTTTTTTTAGTGAGATTTTTGTGTATAAAAAGTTTTCCCATAGTCTACCACCCCCTTTTGAGGTTCTTTCAGCCTATAGAGAGATCTTCTTAAGATTCCTTCGAATCTTTGAAGCATTCTTTGGGCCTTCGAAGTTCTTCAACCATTTAGGTTTCATCCCATTCTTAGCAGAAGCTCTATCTAAGTCATACCTTAGCCTAACCCTCCATAGCCTATCCCTAGTGGAAGCTCTATCCGAGTGCCACCTCAGCCTAGCCCTCACAGAGCCTATCCACAGTAGAAGCTCTGTCTGAGTGCCACCTCAGCCCAGCCCTCATATAGTCTATCCCTAGCAGAAGCTCTGTTCGAGTGCCATCTTAACCTAGCCCTCCCATAGCCTATCCCCAGCGGAAGCTCTGTCGGAGTACCACCTCAGTCAAAATCCAAAAGTAACTGCTCCTAGCCGGAACCCTATCTGAATAGTATCACAGTCAGTATCTCTTAAGAAAGGAAGTTGGAGGTCAAGACCATCTCCCCTGAGCCAGGAGAATCCACAAGGAAGTTCATACTAGCATTAACCAGGGGTCCACCCCTCCTTACCTGAAACAGGGGTTAAGTTCAGGTATAATTTCTCAACAGAATTAGCATAATATAGATTTTATATAGGCCTTGTTTTAGTGTACATAGTTATTTAAATTCAGTAAATGTACATATGTGTGATAACTTAGCCATGTATGCGGAATAGAAATAATTGTGGAAAATGTTTGTTCTTAAGCATCTAGTAGGTAGATCGGTTGAACCAAGCAGATTGGGTGCCTAACACCTTCCCAATTTTGTAACCTAACACTTACCCTAAATGTCTGGACCAGACCAACTTCCGTGCCCTTTTCTTAAGAATTAGGCCCACCCCCGGGTCCTAGGCCCATAATCCTAGGTGGTGACTCCAAACCCTTTTGTATGATCCCAATCCCCATATTGGACCATCACAAATCCCCATCTTAAATAATGAACTTTACACTCTTGTGAAATAGGCCTCCGCGTATCTCCGAGCGGCGATACGACTATGTTGGGCCTATGGGTAAGCACACACAACACTCCCTTCCCTCATAAAAGAGAAAGAGAGGAGAGAGGATGGAATGCTAGTCCTTTTCCCCCCCAAGGAGAAGAGAGATCTCATTTCTGGCTACTGCCCTCACAGTGGTGACTCCACTGGGGATAAATGTCAAGCTTCCGACACTAGATGCTACCATTAAATGCAAGAACATTTTCCACCGCCACATTTTTTTGGAAACATGTTTGGTTAACCCCATGTTTGTATTCATACTTGCTAACCACATCATGCATCATGCTCTAAGTGAAATCATTTGGCGAGGGACTCCCTGTCATGCCCACAGCCTCAGGGAGATTAGTGCATGTCATGGAGAGTACTTTGAGAGAAAATGATAGCCAGTTCCTGTACAAGGATGTGGGGTATTGTTAAACAGTAAGGATATTTGTAAATGTGCCAGCACCCTCGGGGAGGTCCGTGCACTTTGTGACATTCTGAGATCTGATAATGATATTCCCGTATTACACTTTTTCACACATTGACTCAAAGTTCCACCACCCCATGACCAGTTGCTTAACCTCATGTGTAGTCACGAGTAATGGGCAAGGAAGTACCCCCTTGATCTCGTGCCTATGGGTATATTAAAAGGATCATGTACCTTGATTATATAGATCTTGTCAAGGAATCCTTGTTGGTCCTATAGCATCCACTGCATACTCGCATCATGTAGAAAATATATGGAGAATGCTAGGAATGCCACAAGCTGATCTATAAAATTTGTTTGCGGTCTTGAAAAAGAATTTTCCTATGATATATTCTAGTCATACAGAAATGCTCTCCTAAGTGGGTTTTGGATAAAAGGTGCCTTTCTCCTTTGAAATGAATATGGATGATTTGGTATACATGATCCGAGCTGATTTCTGTCAAAGCCCGGCTATCTGCCAAATTATCCAAAAGACCCGAGGAAACTAGGAGGAAGGTCACCTAGTGGGATAAGATTAAGGAAAGCATGACTTTATTGGCAAGGAATGTATTAGTAGGAGTATTCTGGTCAAGCCATTTGTATGAATCTCCTTCTGATGACATTGAGTGGACAAGGGGTGTCAACCCCTACCCACTCCCTATCATCAAGCAGACTAACTTTGTATGGATCATTGGTTCTTACTCTAGTGAATGTGTGAACAAGGGGTTGGGAGTACAAGAATCCTAAAATAAACCATTTTTGGTTCAGGCACAATTCTATGCCTCAAGTACTCTCTGTAGTCCTTTTGGACACATCAGGGTAGTCGGTTGACTCGTTTAAGTCCAGTGTCACCTCCATTGTCTCATTAAGATTGTCTACCGCCAAGTGATAATGACCCAGTTCACATGGATCCCCATGACCTTAAATCACCTGAGCAAGCATGGGTCCACCCCATAGGGACCTTGCAGACAGAAATGGCCTAGGTCAAGAGAGGAATAGCTCAAATATTGCATGCACTTCAAAACCCTCCCAGGGTTGAACCAGCACAAGCTACAGGAGAGTTGGATCAGAATGGACCTGTGGGTCATCATGGGAATTCTTCTCGTGTTGACTCAGGAGAACCAGAGCAAGTCAGGCCAACCGGTTAGAGAGGAGCTTCACCTACCCGTCCAAATGGTCAACGAGAGGTCTATTCTAGGGTCCCTCCTTCTAGGGTAGTGATTGAAGATAAGGAAGAAGATTTTTTCGTATATGTCCGAATGGAGCCTCCACAGATGGAGAAGGAAAGGAAACTCAAAAAGCAATTAGAGAAGTTGGAGAATATGATTCGAGTGGGAAAAGTTAGGAATGCCAAGTAGTCGATTCAGATGAAATGAGTTTCTTTTCTGGGGCAAGGATTCCCAAGAAATTTAAATGGCAGACTGATAGGTTTGACTGATCAGGGGACCCTAAGGCTCATCTCAAAGTCTTCCTTAGTATCATCAAGTCATGGCAACTTATAGACAACCAGATGGGGCAAGCCTTCATGTTAACCCTATCAGGACCAGCACTAAGGTGGCTCACCCAGTTGGAGTCATTCCTAAACTCAAAATTGGGTGATAGTGGTGAAAGTCTTCACTAAGAAATATTCATACAACACTAAATTGGATGTGAAGCGACAAGATCTTGAGACATTGAGGCAACATCCTAGAGAAGGATTGACCACCTTCTTGATGAGGTTTAGGGGCAACGCAGCCAAGATAGAAGATCGGCCTTCAAAAGTAGAGCAAGTGGAGATGTTGATTGAGAACTTATCAAAGCCTTATTATGATGTCCTCTAATACCACCATCTACAGACTTTTGATGCCCTAATAGCCACTGGCACACGTGTGGAAAACAAAATTCTAAGAGAGTATCAGTATCAAGGATCCTCCCAAGATGTAGGCAAGAACACTAGAGTTGGATGGGGAAAGGGACCAAAAACCAATGTGGTAGGTGCCGTGCAACAGTCAACCTCACCTGTCACCTCTTCATCACCATTTTTTATATAAGCAGATGCACCCTCTCAGAAGGCTTCTCGTCCAAGAAGGCAGTTTACTGATTTGGGAATGCCCATGACAGCAATGTATGAAAAGCTAAAGAAACAAGGATTGCTAGGGATAGTAGCTCCAAGAGTTATGAGCAACCCTCCTCCAGCTTGGTATAGAGATCATGAATATTTTGCTTACCACACTCAGAAGGGGCACAACACTAAATGATGTATGGGTCTGCAACATGCAATCTAGGATTTGGTAGACAATTGGACCATTGAAATCAAGATTAAGCAATCTCCTAATGTCAATACCAATCCACTCCCCGATCATGTGGACAATCTAGATGAAGAAGCCATAGAGAGTGATCCTACTCAGCTCATTATATCCAGAGCTCAGAGGAATCCCATGAATTCCTGCAGGAAAATCACGAGTCAAAGGACTAGAGTCATAAGGACTCCTAAAAGGGAAGAGTCATCAGAAGAAGGATCAGAAGATCGGACTCCCATCGTTCATCCCTTCTTATCAACAGAAGAATCCACTATACTATATCACTAGACTCCACCAAACCTCCAACCTCCACTAAATTACCAACCTCCACCATATCATCAGCCTTCACCCCATCACCAAGGAGAAGGAATTTCCTCATCTTATCACCCCCAATCTTCATATCCAACTTATCACATCACATCACCTTCATACCACCCCACCTCATATCCCTCATCACCCTCATACCAATCCCATTCTCAAGGTTCGATGTATAGCCCAAAAGAAGGATGGACGGATGGGTACAATTGGAAGAATATGCATGCACTACCAGACTCCCTAAAGATCACTTCATCAATGGGATCGGTGAATGCATTAGGAGAAGACCAAGAGGGTGATCCCACTTCTCTAATTCAACCCACTATATCTTCAGAGGACAATCCATAAGTGATTGAAGAGATTACAGATGATCTTTTCAGAGCAGTAACCGCATTGGCCATAGGGGAGTAGATTAAAGAGTACAACTCCCTAATCCACATAGGGAGTGAAATAGAAGAGGATGAAGAATCAAGTGAGGGAGAAATCAGTGAAGAAGAGGATGATGACAATGATGATGAGGACGAGAATGAAGATGAGAATAATGGGGATGACTCTGATTCTCAATGTGATGATGAGTACTAGTACTGGGATGACTACCAGGGACCTTAGGAGAATAATGAAGATGATGAGTCTGGATATTATTCACCCAGAGATTCTGGGGGTATCCTGTGTATGTAATTGGCGAAGATGACCCGATGATTGACCCTATCGGTGCAATTTAGTCAGTGCTCAAAATTCACATGGAAGGAGATGAACAGGCACCTATCTAGAAGAACCATTGCACCACTGAAGAAATAGCAGCAACCTTCTCAGAAGGAGAAGAAGGTCCTTTGCCACATCTCGTCATCCATCGAGCCATCGAACCGCTCCTGAATTGGACTAGCATTGGGGAGAATTTCCAGTTTACTCATGCTATTGAGTCAATCAAACTGAATACTACTGATGAAAGCATCGAACCAGTCAATTTTTAAGTCTTTTGTTTATGATTTCATGTCGACCTCTCCTCTTGAGGAGAGCCCAAAGTCCGTGTATGTCGAGTCTGTCCCTCCTTTTTTCATGAATGAAATTTTTGATTCTGAGTATGACTTGCCTCCTTTTTTATGATAATATTAATAAATATCAAGAGTTAATAAAACAATGCAAACTAAAGAAAGCCCAACTCATCAGTGAGGATACCCGAGTTATTAATCTAGGAATTGACCAATGCCTTCGAGAGGTAAAATTGGTACCACCCTAGATAATGAAGAAGTAGAACAGATGATTAGACTTTTGAAGGAATTCACTGATGTCTTTGCTTGGTCATATGAGGATATGCCTGGAATAGACCCTGACATTATGCAACACCGCTTGCTGACCTACCCTAGGGCAAAGCCGATCAAACAGAAGCTCAAAAGAATGTGTCCAAAATGGAGTGAGAAGATCAGAGAAGAAGTTGTAAAGCAATGGAATGTGGGGTTTCTACAAGTGGTGAAGTACCCCTAATGGTTGGCCAACATAGTACTAGTACCAAAGAAAGATGGCAAGGTATAGATGTGTGTAGACTACCAAGATCTTAACAAAGTAATTCCTAAAGATGACTTCCCATTACCTCACATTGATGTATTGGTGGACAACACGGTGGGGCATGCCTTGTTATCATTTATGGATGGATTCTCAAGATACAACCAAGTGAGCATGCACCCAGAAGATTGTGAGAAGATAGCCTTCACTACTTCATGGGGAACATATTATTACAAGGTGATGCCTTTTGGACTAAAGAACACTGGGGCAACTTATCAGAGAATAGCTACGGCCTTATTACATGACATGATGAACAAAGATGTGGAAGTCTATGTGGATGACATGATAGTGAAGTCAAAGCATCAATAGGGGCATATTCCCGCTCTAAGGTGATTCTTTGAAAGAATCAAGAAGTATCAGCTGAGGTTAAACCCTGAAAAGTGTGTATTTAGGGAAACAATAGGAATATTGTTAGGGTTCTTGGTGAGTGAAAGAGGCATCGAAGTCAACCCTGTCAAGATCAAGGCAATTCAGGAGATGCCCAAACCTCGGACTGAGAAGCAGATACAAGGATTTCTGGGTCACATCCAGTATATCAGCAGGTTCATAGCTCAATTGACTATGATATGCGAACCAATCTTCAAGCTACTGAAGAAGGATTAGCCATAGAATGGAATGATCAATACCAACAAGCTTTTGATATGATCAAAGGATACCTCATGAACCCTCCAGTACTAACACCACCAGTGGAAGGAAAACCACTTCTGTTGTACTTATCAGTGGGAGAATATTCCATGGACTCATTGCTAGCGCAAAAAGAGATGAAAAAGGGATAGATATTGCCATATATTACCTCAGTAAGAAGTTCCTAGAGTATGAGACGCGGTACACATCTTAGGAAAAAACTTATGCTGCACTAATTTGGGTAACAAAAAGGTTGTGGCACTACATGGTAGCTTATCCAATACGTCTGATCTCCAAGATGGATCCAATCAAGTACCCTCTTTGAAAAACCAGCCCTAACAGGAAGGATGACCCAGTGGCTACTCCTACTATAAGAGTTTGACATCACCTATGATACTCAGAAATCTATCAAGGGGCAAGCTATAGCTGATCATTTGGCTGCCCACCCCACAGAAGATGGAAGAGCCTTGGATGCTGCCTATCCTGATGAATAGATCACCATAATAGAGGAAGAAGACACAGCTAATGAATCAATAACTGGCCCCAGGTGGCCCAATCTCTTTGAATCGGTTCCGAGTGGTCCGTTCTCTTTGAAGCCTAGTTAAGGAAAATCTATGAAATCAAATATTTTCATCTTTTGCAAGATTAAAAGAGCAGCAAATTTCTTTCTTGTAATCGACAATCCCAAATAGCCCAGATTGGATGAAATACCCAGCCTGGAGATCAGATTCCTTAAGCTGGCACATGGAAGCCTGGCCTAGGAAAAGTCAAAGATCAAAATACAGCATCTTTTACAGGATTAAAAGAGCAGCGAATTTCTTTCCTACAATCGGCAACCAAGGTAAATCTTAAAACTTTAAAGTAATTAAGAAATATTACCTGTTGCATTTTCAACTCCATCATTAATGAGGAAAATGATGGCAGTACATGCTCCAGGAGACAAGATGTGGTCGTTCTTTTCTTTTCCCTTTGGCCGTTGGCACAGGCCTTGGCCAAAAAGGCGTATTCTGTAGGCACCCAATTTTGTCACCCCCTCTAGCTATGATGAAATATGAATCTTGGGCATGACTTCTTACTTTCAATCGACAGAGATGATGATTGACTAAGGAAACCTAGAAACATCCCCTACCTAAAAAACCCTAAAAACCCTGTGCGAGAGAAAAGAGAGTCTAATTTTGACTTTTCATATATAAAGGAATCCGGTCATAATGACCACACGGATGGATAGTAATCAGAAATACAATTTTGATGATCTATGGTACGTCAAAATCAAACTGTCGGATGTCCTGCAATCTTCCATGGAAAATTATATTTTTTCATGTGCATGTCACGCACACCAACCTACTTGCCAGCCAGCCAGCAGGCCATCCCTATATACAATGTGCGCTGGCTAGCCAGCTAGCAGGCACAGCTTATGTGCCCCCTCACACCATCACGCACGCCCCCGCGTGCATGCTTGGTGCCCCTGTGTGCATGCTTGTGCACCCCTATGTGCATGCCTGGTGGCCCTGCCCACACACCCATGCACCACTGCTTGCACACCCATGCTCCATTGCCTGTACACCCATGCATGTTGCCTGCTAGCCCTGTGCACCTATGCCTATTATGTCCCAAGCACCTCGACCCAGCCTTGTGTGCCACTGTCAATGGCCGGGATTTGTGTTCCACTAACCTTCTCTCTTCACCCACTTGTGCATATACAACCCTGCTAGCGTACCCTACACCACAACCTCCTATTGGCCCAAGAAAAGAATCTTTTTACCTTATTGGCCCATAAAAATTCACCTTTTCCCTATTAGTCCAAGAAAATTCCCCTCCCTCCCATTGGTCCAAATTTTCATATTTTCTTCCCATTGGCTTAGAAAAATCACTTTTTCTCCTATAAATACCCCCTCCCTTTCGTTTGATACACAACAACAACCCAAGTCTCTTAGTGAGCAACCCATAGTACAGAAGCTCTACCTTCTCTCCTCCCCTCTCCCTTCAAGGTTTTCCAAGTCTTCGAAGAGATTTTCATAAGATCCGAAGTGTTCTTTGGGCCTTCGGGACTCTTCAATCCTTTGTTTTCTTTGAGTGAGATTTTAGGAAAAGTGTTCTCCTAGCCCTCCCATAGCCTATCCCTAGCAGAAGCTTTGTCCGAGAGCCACCTTAGCCAAAACCCGAAAGTAGCCCATCCCTAGTGGAAGCTCTGTCCAAATACCACCTCAGCCTAAGCCCAAAAATAACCTTCCCTAGCTGAAGCTTTGTCCAAATTCAAAACTTAAAGTAACCGTTCCTAGTCAGAACTCTATCCGAATATTATCACAGTCAGCATCTCTCGAGAAAGGAAGTTGGGGTCAAGACCATCTTCCCCTGAGCTGGAAGAATCCAAAAGGAAGTTCGTATTAGCATCAATCAAGGGTTCCCCCCCTCTTAACCCAAAACAGGGGTCAAGCTCCGGTATGATTTCTTAACAGAATTATCACGATGTAGACTTTATGTAGACCTTGTTTTAGTGTACATAGTTATTTAAATTCAGTCAATGTATATATGTGTGATAACTTAGTCATGCATGCGAGATAGGAATAATTGTGAAAAATGTTCATTCTTAAGCATCTAGTAGGAAGACTAAATAGGGTAGATTGGGGCCTAACAGCTTCTCAATTCTACAACTTGACACTTACCCTAAATCTCTGGACCAGACCAACTTTTGGGCCCTTTTCTTAGGAATTAGGCCCACCCTTGGGTCCTAGGTCCATAATCCTAGGTAGTGACTCCAAACCCCTTTTATATAATCTCGATCCCCATATTGGACCATCATCAAATCCCCATATTGAATGACGAACTTACACTGTTACGAAATAGGCCTCCGCATATCTCCGAGTGGTGATACGGTGGTGCAGGGCCCGTAAGCAAAGCACACACGACACACCCCTCCCCCATGAAAGAGAAAGAAAGGAGAGAGGATAGGATGTAAGTCCTTTTCCCTCCCAAGGGAAGAGAGATATCATCTTTCGCCCGTTACCTTCACACAACCTACCCTTAGGTGGAGATAGCATATAAACTCAAAATTCTTTAGGGTTGGTCAGATCTCAACCAACCCAAACCGAAGTATGTGAAAATCAGTATCCCAGTGTTGAGGTACCTACTAGAGAAAATTGTGATGTAATTCCATACACCCGATCTGATTGAGCATCGACATACTCATAGATTCCAACAGTCCTGGTGCCGCAATGTTTATGTGCAAGGTTTATTTTCTCAATGTCTTGTCCAAAAGGTCTATGACCTTTCCTGCAACCATTACAAATAGAGAGAATATCTGATTTTTCAAAGTATCACTTATTAGCCATTGTCACAACCAAACCTTTACTATTATTGCATCAAAATCTCTCTTTTTTTTTTGTTTGACTAATCAAGGATGGGGAACATACTGGCCTTGATTTACTTATGCCAGGTGGCGACTTTTGGAGAATAGAATTCTGGATAAGGATTTGGAAGACCATAGGTGAATGACAGATAACCAATGACCCTGTATGCCAAATGGCAATTCTTGGAGGTCACAGGCTAATATGATCTTTTTAGATACCTTGATTATTAATTTATAAACCAATTTATTGCCTTGAGATTGTTGAGACTGGACTTGCATATGTCAAGTTACCTATGAATCCCTTGAGAGGAATTAGGTCAAGTGTAGTTTGGGCTCTTCACCCTTTTAGACATAATATCTCTTAAGTTGATCCATCTTGACCAGTCTGGTTATTTCTTCACTATTATGGTTTATGAGATTCACAGCCTTGCTTGGTAGGAGTTCTTTGACAGTGAATGGGCCACTATAGTTGGGCCTAAATTTTCCTCTTAGGTCATGAATTGGGGCTCTTTGTTCTTAGAGAATAAGCTCACTCTCTTCTATATGACGGGGCTTCACATTCTTATTGATGGCCCTTGCCATTCTTAGTTGATATTTCCTCAGACTATCCATGGCCTTCATACGTCTTTCATCAAGAAAATTGAGCTTGTCATGTCTAGCCTTCATGCATTCTCCTTGAGGTAACTGACTATCCAAGAGTACCCTTAGGGATGGTATTAGGATTTTCACAGGTAGAACTGCCTCAACCCCATATACAAAGAAAAAAGGAGTTGCCCCTGTCGAGGATCGTACAGAAGTCCGATATGCTCATAAAGAAAGTGGCAACTTATCCGCCCAATCCTTGTGTGTTTCAACCATTTTTTGTATGATGACCTTGATGTTCTTATTGGCTGTTTCTACTACCCCATTGGTATGCGATCTGTAAGTGGTAGAGCGGTGCCTTTTGACACCAAACTTTGTGTAGATTTTGTCAGTTTTACCCCAGAAATGGGACCCTTGATCCGATATCAGCTCTTGGGGCACTCCATATCTACAGATGATGTTTTCTTGGATGAATTTTTTCACCTTAGCAGATATAAGGACTACATATGACTGAGCTTCTACCCACTTGGTGAAATAATCAATGGCAACCAAGATGAACTTGTGACCATTGGATGCTTTGGGGTTGATCTTCCCTATGAAGTCAATCCCCTAAGTAGAGAATGGCCAAGGAGAACCAAGTGAGTGCAATTTTTTTGGTGAGATGTGTATGATATTGGAAAATATCCACAGAACTTAGTGAGTGCAATTCTATTGGTGGGATGTGTATCATATTGAAAAATATCCAACATTTGTGGCATTTCTTGACAAAGCTCACACTGTCTACTTCCATTGTGTTCCAATAGTATCTCAGTTTGAGAATCTTCTTAGCTAGCATCATGGCATTCATATGGGGTCTGCAAAGGCCTTAATAAATTTCCTCCACAATGGTTGTAGCTTGCTCTTCATCAACACAAAATAACTGTGTTCCATCATAGGATCTCTTGTATAACAAGTCCCCTTGAAGAATAAACTAGGTGGCATATCTCCATAGAAATTTCTTTTCCTTTGGCTTCCACCGGATACTTCCTTTCCCTGATAAAGTCTACTATGTGAGCAAACCAAGATCGACCATCTATGGTGAGAGAGTTCACCGTATTCTGGTAAATGGGCTTGCTTATTTGTTCCACTAAGAATGGTCGAATTCTGGCCATAGGGTTGCATTCTACCATGGATGCCAAGGTTGCAAGGGCATCGACAAACCAATTGTTATACCTTTGGAAGTATTCAAACAAGATCTATTGAAAGTGTCAAATCATCTATTCCAGATGTTCTTGATGTGGCTTCAGTTTCTCATCTCTGGTCTTCTACATTCCTTGTGTCTGACAGATGACAATGGATGAATCACCAAACACTTTGATCTTTTTTACCCTAATGGTTAGAGCGGTTTCCAGTCCCAATACACAAGCTTCATATTCAGCAATATTGTTGGTGCAGGGAAAATCAAGGTGGAATGACAAAGGTAAGTAAAGGCTATCTAGAGTAACAAGTAATATTCCTGCGCTACATCCCTTTTGGTTAGCCGCTCCATCAAAGAAGAACTACCATTCATTAGCTGTGTCTTCTTCTTCCATTGCTATGATTTCTTCATCTGAAAAATCATCGTCTAAGGCTCTTTCATCTTGTGTGGGGTGGGTAGCCAAATGATCGGCTATAGCTTACACCTTGATAGATTTTTGAGAAACATAGGTGATGTCAAATTCTGATAGCAATAGCAACCATCGAGCCATCCTTCCTATTAGAGCTGGTTTCTCAAAGAGGTACTTGATTAGATCCATCCTTGAGATCAAACGTACTAGATAAGTTTCCATGTAATGTCGCATCCTTTTTATTGCCCAAATCAGTGTAGCACAAGTTTTTTCCAAAGATGTGTACCGTGTCTCATTTTCCAAGAAGTTCTTGCTGAGGTAGTATATGGCATGCTCTACCCCCTTCTCTGTTTTCTTTTGTTCTAGTAATAAGCCCATGGAATATTCTCCCACTGACAAGTACAACAAAAGTGGTTCCCCTTCCACCGGTATGTCAATACTAGTGGGTTGATAAGATATCCTTCTTGTCAAAAGCTTATTGGCATTGGTCATTCCATTCTGTGGGCTGATCCTTTTTTAACAGTTTGAAGATTGGCTCATAGATCGTAGTCAGTTGAGCTATGAACCTACTGATATATTGAATATGACCCAAGAATCCCTATATCTCCTTCTCCGTCTGAGGTGTGGGCATTTCTTAGATTGCCTTGATCTTAATAGGGTCGACTTTGATGTCCCTTTCGCTCACAAAGAACCCCAGCAATTTTCCTGTTGTTGCCCCAAATACACACTTCTGAGGATTCAACTTCAGCTGATACTTCTTGATTCTTTCAAAGAATCACCATAGCATGGGAATATGCCCCTGCTAATCCCTTGACTTCACTATCTTGTCATCCACAAACTTCCATATCTTTATTCATCATGTCATGCAGTATAGCTATAGCTGCTCTTTGATAAGTTGCCCCAACATTCTTCAGTCCAAAGGGCATTACTTTGTAATAATAAGTTCCCCACGGAGTGATGAAGGCAGTATTTTCATGATCCTCTAGATGCATGCTCACTTGATTGTATTCCAAGAATCCATCCATACATAATAGCAAGGCATGCCCCACTGTGTTGTCGACCAATACATCAATGTGAGGTAGTGGAAAATCATCCTTAAGGCTCACCTTATTAAGATCTTAGAAATCTATGCACATATGTACCCTTCCATCTTTCTTTGGCACTGGTACTATATTGGGCAACCATTTGGGGTACTTCACCACTCGCAGAAACCCTGTATTCCACTGTTTCATGACTTGTTCTTTGATCTTTTCACTCCATTTTGGATGCATTCTTCTAAGTTTCTTCTTGACAGGCTTTGCCCCAGTGTAGGTCGGCAAACGATGTTGCATAATGTTGGGGTCTAGCACGGGCATATCCTCATAAGACTAGGCAAAGACTTCAACGAACTCCTTTAGAAGACTGATCATCTGCTCTGCTTCTTCATCATCCAGGGTAGTATCGATTTTTATCTCTCAAAGGCATTGGTCGGTTGTCAAATTAATAACCCAGGTATCCTCATGGATGGGTTGGGATTTCTTTGGTTTGTCTATTTTATTAGATCATGATATTTATTAAGATCATCATCGGAAAAAAGAGGCAAGTTGTACTTGGAATCCAAAATTTCTTTCATGAAAGAAGGAGTAACAGACTCGACATACACAAACTCTGGACTTTCCTCAAGAGGGGGAACAGACACATAATCATAAATAGAAGACTCATCAACAGACTTGACAGTAGACTTGATGAATAACTTGATGCTTTCGTCAGTGGTATTTGGGTTGGTTGACTCAGCAGCATGAGTAAACTTGAAGTTCTCTCCAATGCTTGTCCAATTCAGGACTGGTTCAATGGCTCGATGGATGAGTAGATGTGGCAAAAGGCTTTTTTCTTCTTCCAGGAAGGTCACTACTATCTCTTTAGTGGTGCAATTGTTCTCCTTGATAGGTGTTGGCTTCTTCACCAAGATGAGCTGATCAATCTCATGTTCTCCGAAGCAAAAATTTTTGAGGAGTGAGAGGCAGTGGAGACTTCTCAGTCCTCTTTCTATGAAGTCTTATTTTTCAATCCTATTGATTGAGGCTATCCCTGCTTCTTGGTCACATCTCTGACCATCGTCATAGATCTTTTCGTTGCAGTTGATTTGGGCATAGTACATGCAGACCATCATTTTTTGTGCTCTTTGCTTTGCATACATGCTTCTTCCTCTGAAGAGCCTAGGCTTGAGCTCATGTAGCTCTTGAGCTCGTGGTTCTTACAGAAAGGAACAAATGTGGCTCTTCAAATCAGTGGGAAGTCATAAACTCCAGATGAGTTTTATCTTCTTTTCCTATTCTCTCCTTAGGAGGACTCTAGGGCTTGGTGCCTCCTTTGACTGGATCAATGTTGTAGGGTTACTAGAGGAAGACCCATTCTCAATTAAAGCAATTTTTGCTACTCCAGTGGTGTAGCTGTCCTGATCACTTTCCTTGGTCTGCAGTTGTTCTAACTCATGAGATACCTAGTCGAACTTGTCTTGAAAAATACTTTGAATCCTGGTTACATCTTTGTGGCGGTTTCATAAAACCATGGCTCAACATTCTCACAAAAAGGAAAATCCTCTCCTTCCCTTACAAAATACCCATTAAGAGTAAGGTAGTAAGAGGTGGATATTTTCCTGGTCATTCTTAGTACCTTCTACCCCTTGTTGCTTCCCGATCTAGGGGTTTGAGGATTGTACCCTAGACCGCTTCTTCCTTTTCTCACAACTAGAGTAGGTAGCTTTGGAACGCCTTGATGATGCTTCCCTAGTCCCATTCCATGGAAGTATTGCATAGTTTTCATCATTTGACTCACTAGTGAACTCCAGATCACTTCATAATTAGCCAGAATCTTTTCTTCTGACATTTCCTTGGTAAGGACCGCACAAGTTATTTCTATTTCAAAACAACTGAGTCAGACTTCATGGTCTTGTTCTTCTCCTTTATCAATGTTGGCTAAAGTAATAACCACCATGGGATCTCTGGTACTGTAATCACTTTCCCTTCATGAATGAATTTTATATTCTGATGGAGGCTGGAGGATACGGCCTTTGCATGCTATAACCATGGTCTCCCCAGGAGCATGTTGAAAGATGTCAATATATCAATGACCTAGAAATCAATGTCAAACTTTTCACCAAACCGGTCATCATAGTGATGGTGAGGATTCCAAGGACTTCCCTTTTAGTGTTGTCATATGCCCGCACTATCTGGTTTGATAGCCTCATTTCTTCCATATTGATACCAATACTTTTGGCTGACCGTAGGGTATAACATTCAAAGTAAACCCATTATCAACGAGGACCTAGAGAACAATCTTGTTGATGCATTCTACTGTTATAAGTAGAGCTCTGTTATGTTGGGTACCTTTTGCTTGGAACTTAGAATCTGAAAACATCAGTAACTGTACTGCTTCTGTGGCCCCTAATATTTGTGAGAGATGTATCAGATCCATCTCGATCGGCACTTGTACATTGCTGTGAGACTTCAGGACTGCTTTGCGGTGTGAAGAGGAGGCCATCAACAATCCCCAAATGAAGATATTGGCCTAGGCTTTCTTGGGCCAAGACTAGGTTCCCTGGTTCTTTCTTTAAGCCACTTGTTCCAGCCTCATTGGTCCTTGATTGTTCTATCAGTAGGGCCTTGCCCTTGTAGTCTCTTTTGCTTCTAGTCTTCATTACACTGATAGGCTTTTTCACCACAATCTCTGTTTGATAGTGATCTTCATCATCACTGTCTGTTATAGTAATTATCCCTACCATAGGATCATTCTCTTCTTCAGATTCTCCTTCCCTGCTTGGGGTGGGAAGTTGAGATCCCCCACAGATATCAATAGCCCTAGCTCGCAATTTCTTGACTGAGTTGGAAAGCCATTGGAATCCTGCATCCATTGCCTCTTCCAATGCATCTTCTTCCCCTGTATCTTCCAGGTTTTCGATTTGTTGACCATAGTAGCATTCACTGATGGCTACTTCTCCTAAAATCTTACTTGTTTCATCCAAATGTTGCACCATTGTATCCAATTGCTAATAGATGTCAATCATTCATTTTTTTGAGTTTCACCGTGGGATCATCCAGATTAAATTTAAAGAGTTTTCTGAGATCTTCAAGATCCTAACTACTTTCTAATTCTGACGTGGATTCATACACCCCATGTGGATTGTTAGTGTTGATTGGATAGTATCCGTTGGATAGATTCTGGGGTCATCCCCTCCAATAGCATACACTGAGTATCCTCTCGGATCCCTTAGTGAGTAATACCTAGATTCATCATCTTCATTGTTATTCCAAGGTCCCTGATAGTCATTGTCATCCCAGTCCCTGTACTCATCATCATTTTGAGCATTAGAGTTATCACCATCATCCCAATTCTCACTCTCATCCTCATTGTGATCGTCATCATCCTCTTCTTCATTGATTTCCTCCTCATTTGGTTCTTCATTAAATTTCTCATGGACCTTGAATTCTCCTGCATCCAAACGTTTGTAGTATTCGGATTGTATGGATTGGAAAATTTTCATAGGGCCAGACTTGACCTCATTAGCTCAGAGCCTGATTAAACCAAACTCATCATGTTCTGTGTCACTTTTGATATGAATTAGGGTCTTTGATATGTTCCCCTATTTCTAATGCCATTATTGCTCTGAAAAGGTCATCTGTGACTTCTTCAACTATTTCTGGATCATCCCCTTGAGGTACGATTGTCTGAATCAAAGATGTGGGATTAATGTCTTAACTTTCTCCTAAGACATTCACTGAACTTGTTGATGAGGTTATCTTTGGAGAATCTGGCAAGATAAGCATATCCTTCCAACAATACCCATCAATCTATCCTTCTTTTGGGTTATCCACCAAATATTGAGAATGGGAATGATATGAGGGTGATGAGGGATATGAGGCGGGATGATACGAGCGTGATGTGATGTAGGAGATAGGGTATTCTAATGAAGATAGGGGGTGGTAAGATGATGATGAGGTTCCTTCTCCTTGATGGTGCGGTGAAGTTTGATGGTATGGTGGAGGTTGATGGTATGGTGGAGATTGATGTTATGGTAGAGGTTGGTTGTGGGGTGAAGGTTGAAGGTATGGTGGAGGTTAAAAGTATCGTGCAGTGGGTTCTCCTATTGATGATGAAGGAGGAATGGTGGATGTCTGATCTTCTGATTCTTCTTCTGGTGATTCTTCTCTTTTGCGAGTCCTCATGACCTCGGCCCTTTGCCTCATGATTTTTCTATAGGCGTGGGCATTCATGTGATTCTTCTGAGCTCTGGGTTTGATAAGTTGAGTGGGATCACTCTCTATTGCTTCCTCTTCTAGATTGTACACATGACTAGAGTGAGGACCTCCAAAATCATAGAACATGGGATGATAGAAGTGTCTATCTGCATAGTACATGTATAGGTCCCTTTGGAAAGAGATGCACTCCTTTTGATAAGCCACCTTAATGAAGCTGATGATAGTCCTTACTATTTTTGGGGGAAGAGACAATCTTTTCACATGCAATAACTTCTCTACTCACTCATATTGCTTGCATATATGGTACTTCTTAGAGTTTCTAATAAGATAAGTTAGATCGAAAAATCGAGGGTTAAAATCTCGCCGATCATTTATCATTGACAACATGTTGACGGTTCCATGATCTAGGAGTGGGTTGGTATTGACATAGGGAGGATGTTTGACTTTGACTTCAATAGTCCCATTGTCTACCAAGTCTTAGATTACATGTAGAAGACCTATGCACCTTTCAGTGGTGTGCCCCTTCTGAGTGTAGTAAGCACAGTATTCATGGTCCCTGTACCAAGCTGGGGGAGGGTTATTGATTACCCTTGGAGCTACTATCCCTAGTAGTCTTTATTTCTTTAACTTCTTATACACTACTACCACGGGCATCCCCAAATCAGTAAACTATCTCCTTGGGCAAGGAGCCTTTTGAATAGGAGTATCTACTTATATCACAGATGGGTTGTGAAGAGGTGACAGGTGATACCGACTATTGGATCGCACCTACCACAATGGTTTCGGGACCCTTTCCTCGCCCAACTTTGGTATTCTTTCCTACCTCTTGAGAGGTTCCTGGATACTGTGCATCCCTTAGGATCCTATTCTCCACATGTGTGCCGATGGCCATCAAGGCACCAAAAGTTTATAGATGTTGATATTAGAGAACACATAGAAAGGCTTGGATAGATTTCCAATTAACATTTATACTTGCTCTGCTTCAGAAGGTCGATCTACCATCTTGGTGGCCTTGTCTCTAAACCTCATTAGAAAGGTGGTGAATCCTTCTCTGGGCTACTGTATCAAAGTCTCAAGTTCCCAATGCTTCAAATCCACTTCAGTGTTGTAGGAGTACTGTTTGGTGAAGGCTTTCACCACTGTTGTCCAATTCTGGGTTTGGTTAGACTACAACTGTGTGAGCCACCTCAATGCTGGCCTTGATCGAGTTAACATGAAAGCTTGTCCCATCTAATTGTTAGCAAGCTACCATGATTTGGCGATGCTGAGGAAGACTTTGAGAAGAGCCTTGGGGTCCCCTGACCATCAAATCTATCGGTTTACCACATAAACTTCTTGGGAATCCTTGCCCCGAATAAGAAACTCATCTCATCAAAATCCACCACTTGACTTTCCAAACTTTTTCCTACTAGGATCATATTTTCCAACTTTTCCAACTGCTCTTTGGTTTTTATTTCTTTCTCCATCTCTGGAGGTTCCATTCGGATGTGCGCCATAAACTCCTCTTCCTCATCTTCAATCACCACCCTAGGTGAAGAAATTCAGGAATAGGTTCCTTGTTGACCATTTGGATGAGTGGGTGAAACTCCTAGTTGACCAGGTAGCCTAGCTGGTTCTGGGTCTGTTACACCCGTGCCCTGCCCCAGTCTAATCTGAACTATTGTGATAGGTCTCGGGCCAGAGAATGAAAGTACAACTGGGTTTAAGCTTATGGCCGCTCATTGCTGAAGGGGAAGGGATGACCCCACATGTTCATGCATCGCATGCCAGTCTAACTACAAGGGGTTTGTATCTTTCGATCCCTGACGGTAAGTGACCTGGCTCCCGGTACATATCAACATTGTCAGAAGGCTATGAATAAAGCTGAGGATAACTACCCATACGAGACCACTTGGAGGGCAGCAAGGAGTCAAGATAAAAAGCTGTCTTAACCACCGGAAGCAAGCCACTGGAAGCAAGCCACTTGGAAGCAGCATGGGCTTGAATCTGGTGACTATTTTTGGTGAGCCAAACAGGCTACTGTTAAGGTTCTGATGCCCGTGGGTCCTTCCACTCACATCGTAAATAGTCTTGGATGATCCCAAATCATCCTTCACACTTTCCTCATGACATGAGCATTTCATGGACCTAAGCAGTCAGGTTCTCGTGCTTCAAAAGTCATATTAACCCGATCGGTCCGAGTAAGGTTCAACCAAACGGACCCTAAGGCCCAACTTAACACATAAGTTAGAAATGAGGATTTCACTTCCTTGTTTCTCATTATGTGCAAAAATGGGAGAGGAAAGGAGAGACGAAGGAGAAGAAGAAAAGGAAGAGGAAGAAGGAGGGAAGGACTTACCTTGGTCTCAACTGCTACATCGTTGCTGGAAATCCCTACCGGAGGTGAGCACAACCTCCCATATGACTCTCTCTCTTCATTTCAACCTAGCTTAAGCTAGGTATGGGTGTAATCTTAGTGCACAATCTCTCTTGAGCTCAAGGAATGCATGTTCCACCTCCCTGGTGCTATTGCAAAGCTCAAATGGAGTCTGGTGAACTCCGACAATAAGATTTGCCAAATGACCAACTAGGGTTTTGATCGTTCAATCAAAATATCTCCTAAATGGCTCGATCAAATTGAGATTTTATTGGCTTAGAATGATGCTAGGAACATTCCCTACAAACTCCATGGAACAAATCCTAGTGATCGGGCCCGAGCTAGAAAGCCCCAATTCGAGTTGGGTAGTTCTATGCTGCCACCGGAAGCAAGCCACCAAAAACACTGGGCCTACTTCCGGTGGGATGTTTCTAGTGAACCATAGAGCCTTATGTGCTCTCTGCCACCACCATTAAAAATAAGACTGATATTTTTGGTGGAAAAGTCTCTGTTTCCTGTGACATTACTGTCACTGGGGAACCTTGTCTGTACGTTTTAGGAGTAACCCATGTGGGCCCCTCCTGATGTTCTTGACACGTATTGATGTATGATTGCCCTTGTGTCTAGGATAGTGACATGCACGTGTCCCAAAGTTGAAATTGAATTGATCGATCGATGGTCACACTTGAACTTTAATACACAAGAACATAAACAAGGTGAGGGATGGTTGCCTTTATTTTTGGAATGTTTATTATTATTGAACTACTCACATGTACAGATCTTTACATGATTTATTAATTACTTAAATGATTATATGCTATCACATATTACATTTTATTTAATTGATATCAAATGTTATGAATATGTATGGCGGGATCCGGTGTCGCCAAGGTGGTACCGATACTGTGATCACTGTGTGTTTTGGTTGTATGTATGAGATGGAATCCAGTGTGGCTGAGGTGGTACCGGTGCCATGATTTCCATATGTGTGTTGCATTCATGCATTGATTAAGTGCATTAGAGTTAGTTGTAGTCATAGATTACACCTTGTGGCCAATGTGTTACCGGTATCGTGTACTCCAGGACTACATTTGGAAATGGATATGCTTCATGGCCAACGATTGGTACCGGTGTTGCATAGTCCATAATCAACAATTATATGCATGCTAGATTATGTAAACGGTTATGGGTTACACTTTGTGGCTAAGGTGTTACTGGTATTGTGTGCCCCATGACTGTATTTGGAGATGGATTACACTTTGTGGTCGATGTGTTACTGGTATCATGTAATTCATACTAACTGTATTATTATGAAGCCATGTATCATATATGTCGTTAGGTATCACTCCCTATGCTATGAACCCTTGTCAACAAGGGTTAAGGTGTTGGATAACCCATTGTAGTATGTTCAATGTGCCTTTTCAGAATGTCACACCCATGGTACAATGTGATTGTTGCTAGAGTCAGGAACTTGTCAGGTGTGGCCGATGATTGGTACCGATCCCATGACAACCATGAGGAGGTTATCAGGGGTTTGCTGGGTGACCCATGGATGTATATAGGAATTGGTAGGCTTCTATTCACGACTAGGGTTTGTATCCCTACATATTCGATGGTGGTTTCAAGACAAGGGATACAGCCTAATGTGCCATAATAGCATTTACCAGACTTAGTTGTATTGTTAAGTGGATAGTAAAATAAATGAATTACATCACGAGCATCATGGACTATGTGTTTATTTTCTATAATCATGTATCATAAATTATTACTGCGGTTGTTATGCTTAGATGTGCTTGAACCCCACCCCTCACTAAGCAAGTTGGAAAGCTCACCCCACGTGTATACCCCTTTTCAGATGATGATGTAGGTACTATGGTGCCGATGGCATGCGACCCAATATCTTCTAGGTCAGAGTGTGGTGTGAGCAACTGGTGGATGCCAAAAATGGAGGAGCACGATCAAGACTGTGCTTGCAACCACTGTGCTTACACCACACCGTGAGATTGTACATCAAATTTTGATACATTGATATAGATGGTGATTTTATATTTTTGGATTATGTTCTTATGTCATGGATGAATGTAACAGAATAACTTGGTTATGGATAATATTTTATCATTAGATAATTTCCCCATTTATTCTTAATGATTCCTCTATTATACTCTGATTTCGCTGCTTTTGGTTGGTTTGTTATGTGAGATTGTGAAATGTTAAGATACTGCTATCAAAGATCCTAGTAGGTTTGTAAGACAGGTATGTGTTTTACTCACACCACCGGTATTCCTATTGGTAAGTTGGGTCTACTAGAAGTGGGGTGTGACAGCTATGGTATTAGAGCGTGAAGCTCTGCCTTAACTCACAATCTCAATCAAAACTATGACTTGGGGAAATTAGGATTTAAATAAAAGTCTTAAAGACAACAGTAATAGAATTGTACAAACTAGGAGACAAGCATAGGTGTTAAAGCTATTTCATTAAATAAGGAATTTGATTACATAAGCTTACACCTTTTCATAAAAAATAAAATACTGAAAGCTTGAAATCCTAACTAGCCTAAGTCTAGGAATTTAAATAACTGAAGCACATGACATAAAATAAAAGTTAATCTAAACCTAGATTATGACACTCAAATAAAACATGGAAGGGAAATCCTAAAAACTACAGTGGCAAACATGCCACTACCCCTGTTGATCATGCTCTTGTTGATCCTGCTGCTGCTGGTGCTGTCCTCGGCCTTGAGCCTGATTCTGACCATGTGTTCCTGGAGGTGGCACCAAAATGCCAAGGTGGAAGGCCATCACATGCATCTATGCCTCAAAGGAGGCCACCCTATTGTCCCTAAGACAATAGTTCATATCCATACTCTCGAGGTGGCTATCCATGCTCCTCAATAGTGCTATAGAAGTGTCGAAGCAAGCCATAACACTATTGAGACCATAAGGTCTTGCACCCCTCATGCCCTAGGAAGTGGAAGCTACTCTGGAACCCATAGCCTGTGGGTTAGGTGGTGGGACACCACTAACCCCAGTAGCTCCTCTCCCTAGAGCACCTCTACCAATGCCTCCACTAACTCCACCAACATCATCAGCACTGCCACCGATATCATCAGCACTGCAACCCTCTACCTCCCTAGGTTGCCCATCGTCCTCCTCAGCAGGTGATACCTCATCTATGTCTAGGGTCATCTTCCTTAGGGATTCTAGGTTGAAATCTATGACTTCATCACCCAAGCATCCCTCACGTTCCAAATCCACCCCAGAGTGAAGGAAGATGTCAGTCAGTATCCTCCCATAACATAAGTTCCCGACTCTGCAATCCTATCCCTCAGAACGAATTACCATGGTCCACATCAAAAGGTAGGGAAGACGTATCTGCACCCCCATGTAAACGTAGTAAGTCACATAGGCATGCAATACCTATGTGACTACACGACAGATCATTGTAGTGCCCATAGGTGGGGAGAACGTTCAGCTGGACTACACGACAGATAACCTTTGGAGTGGCAAGGTAGTTGGTTGTACGTTCCCATCCATGAGCATGCTTGGTCAACATGTAGTTTATCTCTTGAAGAGTGTCTAGACTTTGAAAATCATACGCTGGAGTCCGAGGTGGGCAATAAACCAGGTCACCGGTGTTGTCAACCATCAGAAGGTTGGCTAGTTATCTCATGTCAAAAGAAATCTCAACCCCCTTCACATAGGAGGTGATCCGCATCTCTTCAGTGCCTCTATTCATGCACTAGAGGTTGGAGTAGAAAAACCTCACTAGCCTTGGGTAGTATTTCTTGTTAGGTTTCCAGATGCAGTACCACCCAATCGCCTCAAAGCATTAACAGAGGCAGAACTGTTGGAAGTCTCTTGCCATATTTTCTTGGGTGCACATTATGGTACTCAAAGCTTTCTCAATGATCTTGCTGGATTCAAAGAGTATAACCTAGTTTAGGAGATTGAAACAAAGCTCAAAGAGAAGAAAATCTCAAAACTAGGTCAGAGAAGGAAGAAAACATACCTTAGATGCATAGATGGTGTCGATTCGTGGTGAAATGGCAAGAGGGAAGTGGGGAATGGGTTGGAAGACTCTCCTTGGTCGTTTCCTCACCTTCTCCATTAGTTAGATTAGGGTTTTGTACACTAAAACAAAAACCCAAGTCTATTTATAGCCATTTTAGGTCCACAGAAAACAACCCACTAGAAACACTGGACCTACTTCTGGTGTCTGTTTCCAATGAGTTGAAAAGTCCCAAACCAGCCTCTACCAGTCCCACCGGAAATAATATTGATATTTCTGATGGAATGGCTTATATTTCCGGTGGAGGTTGCCCATATTTCCGATGAACTATTTTGGAAATAATTTTTTTTTATTCTCTGAATCTTTGTTATTATTTGTTTCCTCAAATATGTGCCTCTTTGGGATATGCATGCAATCGGATCCCAGTATGTGTGGACCCCACTTATGCATGATCTAATCCTAATTTTGCCAATGGCATATATTTGTGGTGTTCCAAACGGCATGTAACTTTGTATATGCATGTGGACTAATTGGAGTCCTCCACAGGAGTTATGTCATGCTAGAACACAAGGTCATGATCCCAGTCACGCTGTCACCTCCTGCTTCCCCTACACGGAATCAGGGTAGACCCCGTAATGTACCCCCGGCTCCGTCGGTACTATTTGACATGATGTGGCCTCCATCATGGGTTACATGATGTGAGGAGTTGAGGAAAGACAAAATCAGTTCATGGCCAGGATCGATAATTGGATCCAAGAGGCAATAGGGGCCCATAGTGCACCACCTGCACCTCCTACTCCACCGGTACCCATTCCAGTACCAGTCGGATCAGCTACCCTTCAAACATACAGGTGGGGCACAAGTGCATGGGCAAGGGTAGCAAAATGTACATGGGCATGTGTAAGGCCCAATGTTGGAACAAGCCCAGACCCATGTAGAGGGCTGGACAGACTTGTCAAAGATGATGGAGAAGTTTCAATGGCTTAGGCCCCCATGTTTCTCCAAAGGGGCATTATGAGTTCTTGGTGATGTCATTTGTGTTGACTAATGCACCAACTGCATTTATGGACTTGATGAATCAGGTATTCTAAGATATCTTGGATAAATTTATAATTGTGTTCATTGATGACATCTTGGTTTACTCCAAGAGTGTAGAGGAACATGCTATTCATCCGAGATTAGTACTACAATGCCTGAGAGAGAAGAAACTCTATGCTAAATTCAGCAAGTGCGAGTTCTGGTTATCATAAGTGGCATTCCTAGGCCACATTATCTCAGCGAGGGTATAGAGGTTGACCCAGGCAAAGTGAAGGCAGTTCTAGAGTGGCAGACTCCCAAAAGTGTAGCAGATATACGTAGTTTTCTAGGATTAGTCGGATACTATAGGAGGTTTGTTGAGAACTTCTCCCGCATTGCTACCCCAATGACCCTACTCACACAGAAGGGTGTGAAATTTGAGTGGACAGATGCTTATGAAAAGAGTTTCAAGAAGCTAAGGCAAAGATTGATATCAGCTCCAGTTTGACTATTTCGACTGGTATAGGTGGTATGGTTGTATATAGTGATGCCTTCAAACTAGAATTGAGTTGTGTATTAATGCAGCACGGGAAGGTCATTGCTTATGTATCCCATTTGTTGAAGGATTATGAGAAGAACTACCCTATCTATGATTTGGAGTTGGCAGTAGTGATCTTTGTACTGAAAATCTAGAGACACTACCTATATGGTGAGAAGTGTGAGATCTTCAGTGACCACAAGAGCCTCAAGTACTTCTTCACCCAAAAGGAGCTCAACATGAGGCAGAGGCATTGGTTGGAATTGATGAAGGACTATGATTGTACTATCCACTATCACCCAGGAAAGGCCAATTTGGTAGCTGATGCACTTAGTTAGAAATCTCAATCACTGACTCTTGTATCACTAGCCACCAATGAGCATCTCATAGAGGAGGCCAGAAAATTGGATTTGGAGCTACTAGTGGAAGGTGTCAGTTTGTCACTATCGTCATTGGTGGTATAACCTAGTCCGATGGATAGGATCACTACAGATCAGGGTAATGATGTAGAGTTGCAGAAACTGATAAAGGAATATGTAGAAGGAACCCAGAAAGACCCAAATTTATCTATAACTAAAAGCGGGATTCTCAAGTTCAAAGGGAGGTTGTGCATGCCTAGTGATGGTGAATTGAGAGACATAGTTTTGAGAGAGGCACACAGCTCTCCATACTCCATTCACCCTGGCAACACTAAAATGTATACGGACCTCAAGGGCTCCTACTAGTGGAAAGGAATGAAGAATGATGTGGCCACGCATGTGTTTAGATGCCTCACATGCCAACAAGTCAAGGCTGAAAGACAAAGGCCCCATGGTTTACTGCAATCACCACCTATTCCGAAGTAAAATTGGGAGAACATTACCATGGACTTCGTCATAGGCTTACCCCGCACACAGAAGGGTATAAATGCCTTGACAACAGCCTGTTTGACTCACCGGAAACAGCCCACCGGATTCAAGCCCAGTGCTTTCGGTGGCTTGTTTCCAGTGGTCAAGATAGCTTGCTATCCACCAACTGGTCTTACATACGTAGTTGCCCTCGGCCGTGCTCATGGCCTTTTGGTAACTTTGATACATGTTGGGATTCATGTGTGGGGAGTCGGGTCACTTACCATCTAGGATCGGAAGGTACGAACCCCCTCCAGTTAGATTGGCACACGATGCACGAACATTTGAGGTCATCTCTCCCCCTTCGGCAATGGGTAGCCGGGAGCAAAAACTCGGCTGTACTTTTGATCTCTGGTCCGAGACCTATTAAAATAGTTCAAATTAGACCGGGTCAGGGCATGGGCGTAACATCCCCCCACCTTACAAGAATTTTGTCCTTGAAATTGAACATACTTGGTAAAGCAAACAATCCAGGATACTACTTCATCAGCTCATTTTCCCGCTCCCAGGATGCTTCCTGTTCTGGTGGTTCATCCATTTCACCTTGATGAATGACACAGTGTTGTTGCAGAGAATATGTTCTTTCTGGTTAACAATCTTCTCTGGATACTCCACGTAGGCAAAATCCTCATCCAACTCATAGGGTATGTAAGTCAGGACGTGAGTGGGGTCGGGAATTTACTTCCTCAGCATAAACACATGGAAGACATCATGTGTACCCTCCAACTTTGGTAGTAAAGCTATCCGGTAAGCTACCAGTCTGATCCTTTCCAGTGTATCATACGGTCCCATAACCCTCGGACTAAGCTTTCCCTTCTAGCTAAACCGCATTACCCCTTTAACTGGGGAGATCTGCAATAACACCTTGTCTCCAATTCCAAACTCCAGATGTTTCCTTCTGAAATCTGCATAGATCTTCTGCCTGGACTGAGCTGCTTTAATCCTTTCTCTGATCACATTCACCTTCTCACTGGTAGCCTGTATCAAGTCTGGACCCAAAATATGCCGCTCACCAACCTCATCCCAATAGAGTGGAGTCCGGCACTTTCTGCCATACTAAGCTTCAAATGGGGACATTCTGATGGTGCCCTGATAACTGTTGTTGTAGGAGAACTCAATAAGGGAAATGTGCTCATCTCATTGTAACTCATATCCAAGGCACATGCTCGAAGTAATTCCTCCAATGTCTGGATAGTCCTCTCTGACTGACCATTGGTCTAGGGGTGAAAAGTATACTGAAATTCAACTTTGTACCCATAGCCTTCTGTACACATGTCCAGAACTTGAAAGTGAATCTAAGATCTCGATCAGAGATAATGCTAACTAGTACATCATACAACCTGATAATGTTGTCAATATACAACTTGGCCAGCTTGTCTATGGAAAATGTGACCTTGATTGGGATAAAGTGAGTTACCTTGGTCAAGTGGTCCACAATTACCCAATTGGCATCCATAACCTTCTGTGTGCGGGGTAAGCCTGTGATGAAATCTATGGTAATATTCTCCCATTTCCACTCTGGAATAGGCAGTGACTACAATAAACATGGGGCCTTTGTCTTTCAACCTTGACTTGCTGGCATGTGAGGCATCTAGACACATGTGTGGCGACATCATTCTTTATTCCTTTCCACCAGTAGGAGCCCTTGAGGTCCTTATACATTTTAGTACTGCCGGGATGAATGGAGTATGGAGAGCTATGTGCCTCTCTCAAAGTTGTCTCTCAATTCATCACCACTAGGCACACATAACCTCCCTTTGAACTTGAGAGTCCCGCTTTCAGTTATAGAGAAATCTAGGTCCTTCTGAATTCCTTCTTTGCACTCTGCTATCAACTTCTGCAACTCTGCATCAGTACCCTGAGCTGCAGTGATCCTATCCACTAGACTAGGTTGTACCATCAATGCCGATAATGACAAGGTAACACCTTCCACTAATAGCTTCAAGTCCAGTTTCCTGGCCTCCTCTGTGAGATGCCCATTGGTGGTCAGTGATGCAAGAGTCAGCGACTGGGACTTTTGACTAAGTGCATCAGCTACCACATTGGACTTTCCTAGTGGATAGTGCAGTCATAGTCCTTCATCAATTCCAACCAACACCTCTATCTCATGTTGAGATCCTTTTGGGTAAAGAAGTATTTGAGGCTCCTATGGTCACTGAAGATCTCACTCTTCTCACCATATAGATAGTGTCTTCAGATTTTCATTGCAAAAATCATAGCTACAACCTCCAAATCATGGGTGGGGTAGTTCTTCTCATAGTCCTTCAACTGATGGGATGCATAAGTAATGAACTTCCCATGCTGCATCAATGCACAACCCAATCCCAGCTTGGAGGCATCACTATACATAGCCATACCACCTTTACCGGTCGGAATAGTCAGAACTGGAGTTGATACCAACCTTTGCCTTAGCTCTTTGAAGCTCTTTTCACAAGCATTAGACCACTCAAATTTCACACCCTTCCATGTGAGTCGGGTCATCGAGGTAGCAATGCGAAAGTTCTCAATAAACCTCCTACAGTATCCGGCCAATCCCAGAAAACTACGTATGTTTGCTACACTCTTGGGAGTCTCTCACTCTAGAACTACCTTCACCTTGCCTGGGTCAACCTCTATACCCTTGTCTAAAACAATGTGGCCTAGCAATGCCACCTGTGACAACCAAAACTTGTATTTTCTGAATTTGGAATAGAGTTGCTTCTCTCTCAGACGTTGCAATACTAACCTCAGATGTACAACATGTTCCTCTGCACTCTTGGAGTAAACCAAGATGTCGTCAAGGAACACAATTACAAATTTATCCAAGGCATCCTGGAGTACCTGGTTCATCAAGACCATAAATGTAGCTAGCTTATTGGTCAACCCAAATGACATCACCAAGAACTCATAATGTCCATACCTTGATTTGAAGGCTATTTTGCTAACATCACTATCCTAGATCCTGAGCTAGTGGTAGCCCGATCTAAGGTCAATTTTGTAGAATACCTTGGTACCCTACAACTAATCAAATAAATCATCTATCCTTGGCAAAGGATATCGATTCTTGATGGTTAGCTTATTAAGCTCCCAGTAATCGATGTATAATCTCATACTTCCGTATTTTTTCTTGAAGAACAATACCGGTGCTCCCCATGGAGACATACTAGGTCAAATGAATCCCTTCTTCAAAAGGTCCTGAAGTTGCACCTGTAATTCTTTCAACTCTATGGGGGCCATGCAGTAAGGGGCTTTCGACACTAGTGCTGAGCCGGGGAGTAGATCTATAGCAAACTCTGTCTCTCGGTCTAGGGGCAAACCTGTCAAGTCATCCAAAAATACATCAGAAAACTCCCTCACCACATCAAGCTCGGTCAATGGCCTAATCACTATCTCAGTATCCATCACAGATGCTAAGTAGCCTTGACACCCTTTGTCTAGAAACTTCTTCATCTGAAGTGTAGATATAATAACCTTCTTGGGTTTCTTGGGCTTGTTGGGCTTATCCCCTTGAAAAACAAACTCATCATCATCACGAGGTCTGAAAATGATTGTCTTCTCTACACATATTACACTGACTCTGTATGCAGACAACCAGTCCATTCCTAGAACCACGTCGAAATCGGTCATATCTAACTCGATTAAGTGAACATTCAACTCATGTCCACCTATGGTCACTGGACAAGGCTCATATATTTAGTTTAGACCTACTACACTTCCTGTAGGGGTACTCACTGCCAAACACTGAGTCAGTCCTTTGGGTGGAATTTTCATCTTCTTTTTAAATGTCAGTGACACAAATGAATGTGAGGCTCCTAAGTCAAACAACACATGTGCAGGCAATAATGATATCAATAATGTACCTGTCACTACACCGGGTGTAGCCTCTGCATCCTCTACGGTCATGGCAAACACTCTGCCTTGTGGTCTTTGGCCCTGTGGGGGTTGTGGTGATCTAGGTGCTGCATAGGTCTGTTGGGGCCTAGGTGGCATAGTGTATGGTGCATCAACTAGCCTCCGGTGGGGGTATACCCTCGCTAGGTGGCCCGGCTGATCACATGAAAACACCTTGGGCTCGATCCTGAAGACTGAGATGCAGCATTAGATCGGGAGGATTGGGAAGTCTGACTAGCTTCAGCTTCCTGAACTGTATCGGAGTTGGGTTGATATAAGGCACTCGGAAGGCTTTACCACCTCCCCTAGAATCAATAGACCCTATAGGCCTCTTTCTCGCTCCCTGCTGGGCTGAGAAATTATCTCTATGCCTGTCTTCAATAGACTTGGCCACTTGGACCACCTCGACATAAGTCTGCAGTTTCAACCCAACTATGGTTGATCTAATACCTAGCCTCAACCCTTTCACAAACTTCTTCGCTTTGGCTCTATCACCTCTGAGATGCTTAGGAGCAAAATGGAATAACTCCTTAAAATGTTGCTGATACTCGAGCACAGACTGGGAACCTTGTATCAACTGGGAGAACTCACTCTCTCTCCAATCCTGAAAGCTTTCCAAAAAATAGTTCTCAAAGAAGGCCCCCTTAAAGTCTACCCAAGTAGGGTTTGGGTTACTCGCCCTCAGAATGGGCTCAGTAGCACTCCACCACTCATCAGCCTCATTTTACAGCTGATTGTCCGCACATAAAAATTTCTGCTCTTCGGTGCAGCCCATTAGCTTGAACACCTTTTCCATACCACCAATCCATCTTGATGGATACAATGGATCATGGCCCACCTTTGCGAAGTATGGGGGCCTAAGCCATTGAAACTTCTCCATCATCTTTGTCAAGTCTGTCTAGCCCTCTATATGGGTCTGAGCTTGCTCCAGCATCGGGTCATGCACATGCCCATGCACATTTTGATGCCCTTGCCCATGCGATTGTGCCCCACTTGATGTTTGAAGGGTAGTCAATCCAGCGGGTACTAGAATGGGTGTCGATGGAGTAGGAGGTGCGGACGGTGCACTATAGGCTCCCATTGTAGCTTGGATCCTATTATCAATCCCTGCCATAAAATGATTCTATCTTTCCTCAATTCCCCGCATCATGTTATCCATGATGGATGCCACATCATGAGCAGTAAGCACCAACGGAGTTGGGGGTGCATTGCGGGGTCTGACTGGGATTGGGACCGAGTGTTCCGACGTGACATGACTCCTGTGGAGGAATTCGATTAGTTCACATGCCTATACAAGGTTACATGTAATTGGAACACATGCATACATAGTGGGTCCCATATGTATACGTAAGGCAGAATTATGGTTAGCGCATGCATAAGTGGGGTCCACACATATTGGGGTCCGATCACACGCATATTATGAAGAGATATATATCTGAGGAAACAAATAATAACAAAGATTTGAAAAATAAAAAAAAATATTTCTAAAATAGTTCACTGGAAATAGGGACTATTTTCATCGAAATTTGAATTGATTCACCGAAAATATCAGTGTTATTTTCAGTGATCAAAACAGGGAGCAAATTGGGACTTTTCAACTCACTAGAAACAGGCATCGGAAGCAGGTCCAGTGTTTCTGGTGGACCTTAAACAACTATAAATAGACTCGGGTTTGTGTCTTAGGTCACAAAACTCTATTCTAACTAGTGGGGAAGGAGAGAAATGGCCAAGAAGGGTTTTCCAACTCATTCCACACCTTTTCCTTACGATTTTGCAATCAGTCGGTGCCACCTATGCACCAAAGGTATGTGTTCCTCTTTCTCTAACCTAGTTTTGAGATTTTCTTCTCTGTGGGCTTTAATTCTAGCTATTAAACCAAGTTTTCATTCTTTAATCCTTAGGAATCATCTTGTAAGAATGTCTGGACATCGTGTACGTACTCGCCATGCAGTTGAACAAGAGGAGCAAGCCATTCCTGCTGAAGCACAATACAACCCACTCCTATTCCACTCTGTGGCTGAGTGGGATCGTTGGGAATGCTTCGAGCGCCGTAATGTGGACCCGGGGATTTATGTGAGGACAAGGGATTTTTAGCGGTTCCACCTTCGTCAACCCTTTGAGGCGCTCAGGTGGTATCGCATCTTGAAACCCAATAAGAATTACTACTCAATGCTGGTCAGATTGTTCTACTCCAACCTCCAGTGCGTGAATAGAGGCACAAAAGAGATGCAGATCACCTCCTACGTGAAGGGGGTTGAGATTTCTTTTGACATGAGGTAGCTGGCAAACCTTCTGATGGTTGACAACACAAGAGATCTAGTGTATTTCCCACCTTGGACTCCAGCCTATGAATTTCAAAGCCCCGACATGCTTTTAAAGATAAATAACATGTTGACTAAGAATGCTTGTGGATGGGATCGCACAGTTAACTACCTTGCGACTCTAAAGGTTGTCTGTCGTGCAGTCAAGCTGAACGTTCTCCCCACCTGTGGGCACTCTGATGAGGTATTCCTATTGCATTCCTATGTGACTTACTACATTTACATGGGGGTGCAGATACGTCTTCCCTACCTTTTGATGTGGACCATGGTAATTCGGTCCGAGGGACAAGATCACCAAGTCAGGAACTTATGTTATGGGAGGATACTGACAGACATCTTCCTTCGCTTTGGTGTGGATTCGAAGGGCGAGGCATGCTTGGGTGATGAAATCACAGATTTCAACCAAAACTCTATGAGGAGATGACCCTAGATATGGGTGAGGTATCACCAGCTGAGGAGGAGGATGAATAGCCTATGGAGGTAGAGGGTGGCAGTGCTAGTGATATTGGCGGTAGTGTTGATGATGTTGGTGGAGTTGGTGGTGACATTGGTGGGGGTGTTGGTGGTGCAGGGAGAGGAGCTACTGGGGTTGGTTGTGTTCCACCACCTAACCTACAGGCTATGGGTTCCAGAGTAGCCTCCACTTCCTAGGGCACAAGGGGTGCGAGACCCTATATGATCTCAATGATGTTATGGTATGTCTGGACACTACCACATCACTATTGAGGAGCATGGACAGCCACCTCGAGAGCGTAGATAGGACCTATTGTCTCATGGACAATAGAGTGGCCTCCCTTGAGGCACAGATGCAGGCGATGGTCTTCTATCTTGGCATACCGGTGCCACCTCTAGGAACACATGGTCCGAACCAGGCTCAAGGCCAAGGATAGAACTAGCAGCAGTAGCATCGGTAAGAGTAGTGGCATGTTTGCCACTACAGTTCTTAAGACTTCCCTTCCATGTTTTTATTTGAGTTTCATGTTTTAGGTTTAGTTGAACTTTCATTTTCTGTCATTTGCTTCAGTTATTTAAATCAGACTTGGGCTAGTTAGGATTTCCAGCTTTCAACATTTTATTTTCTATGAAAAATGGTGTAAGCTTATGTATTCAAGTTCCTTATTTAATGAAACGGCTTTAACACCGATGCTTGTCTCCTAATTGTGCAATTCTATTATTGTTGCCTTTAAGATTTTTATTTAAATCCTAATTTCCCCTAGTCATGGTTTGGCTGAAATTGTGAGTTAAGGCAGAGCTTCGCACTTTGATACCATAGCTATCACACCCCACTTTCAGTAGACCCAACATACTATTAGGAATACCAGCGATGTGAGTAAGACACGCATCTGTCTTACAAACTACTGGGATCTCTGATAGCAATACCTTAACATTTCACAATCTCACATCACAAACCAACCAAAAGCAGCGAAATCAGAGTAATATAGTAGAATCATAAATAAAATGGGAAAAATGTCTAATGATAAATAATATCAATAATCGAGTTATTCTATTTACAATCATTCATAACTTACAACAAATAAGTTTTTTTAAAAAAATACCATACCCAAGCTCATAACAAGATCACCAAAAATACAACGAATACCTTATAGTGCCGCGTATGCACAAAATCACAAACACAGTCCTGACCATGATCCTCCGCTTCTGGCATCCACCAGTCGCTCACTCCATACTTGGATCTGGAGGAAAGAGAGTCACTGGCCATAGGCACAATCGTACCTACATCATCATCTAAAAACTGTGTATACGTGGGGTAAGCCTTCCAACTCGCTCAGTGAGGGGTGGGGGTTTAAGCACATCCAAGCGAAACAATCGCAGTAATAAATTATGATGCATGATAACAGAAATTAAACACATAGTCCATGATGCTCATGATGCAATTCATTCATTTTATTAGTCCATGATGCTCATGATGCAATTCATTCATTTTATTATCCACCTAACAATACAACAATGTCTGGTAAATGCTACTATGGCATATTAGGCTGTATCCCTCATCTCAAAACAGCCATCAACTACGCAGAGATACAAATCCTAGCCATGAATAAAAGTCTACCGGTCCCCTCATGTGTCCATGGGCCACCCAGCAAACCCCTGAAACCCCCTCCTGGCTGTCATGGTACCAGTACCAATCATCGGCCATGCCTAACAATTCGTCCTCCGGCAACAATCACATCGTACCATGGGTGTGGCATTCCGGAAAGGCACATCGAATATACCACAATGGGTTATCCAACACCTTAACCTCTGTTGGCTAGGGTTCGTAGCATAGGGAGTGATACCTAACCATACATATGCTACATGCCTTCATAATGCTACAGTTAGAATGAATTACACGATACAGGTAACACATTGTCCATAAAGTGTAATTCATCTCCAAATACAGTCACGGGGCACACGATACCGGTAACACCTTGGCCACAAAGTGTAACCCGCGACCGTTTACCTAATCTAGTATGCATATAATAGTTGAGTATGGACTACGCAACACTAGTACCATTTATCAGCCATGAAACATATCCATTTCCAAATGTAGTCTCGAAGCACACGATACCGGTAATACATCGGCCGCAAGGTGTAATCCGTGACTACAACTAACTCTAATGTATATAATTAATGCATGAATGCAACACACATATGGCAATCACAGCACCGGTACCACCTTGACTATGCCAGATTTCGTCTCTTACATGCAATAAACACACGGTGATCACGGTACTGGTACCAACTCGACCACACCAGATCCCGTCATACATATCAATAAACATTTCATATCAAATCCATCAGAATGTAACATATGATAATCATCATCATCATGTGAGCAATATAGTTAAACATATTAAATCTATGTATGTGAGCAATTCTAGAATAATAAACATTCCCAAAATAATGCAATCCATCCCTCACCTGGTTTATGTTCGTGTGTGTTAGGGTTCAAGTACGGCCACCAATTAATTAACTCAACTTTGACCTTAGGGATCGTGTACATCACTGTCATATACATAAAGGTAACCGTTCATCAATACATGTTAGAAACACTGGGAGGGGTCCACATGGGTCAACCCCAAAGGGTACAGACAAAGTCTCCAAGTGATAGTAATGTCACCGTAAACACCCACCGAAAACAGGGACTTTCCACCAAAAATACCAGTCCTATTTCTGGTGAAGGTGGTAGAGAGCTCACAAAACCCTATGGTTCACTGGAAACAGGTCCAGTGTTTTCGATGGCTTGCTTCCGGTGGCAGTACAAAACTCTCCACTCGAATTGGGGCTTTTTAGCTCAGGCCTGATCGTTGGGATTTGTTCCATGGAGTTTGTAGGGAATGTTCCTAGCATCATTTTAAGCCAATAAAATCCCAATTCCATTGAGCCATTTGGGAGATGCATCGATTGAATGATCAAAACCCTAGTTGGTCATTTGGCTAATCTTGTTGTTGGAGCTCATTAGACTTGGTTTGAGCTTGACAATGGCACCGGGGACACGAAATGCACATTCCACAACCTCAAGGGGGTTTGTGCACTAAGATTACACCCAACCTAGCTTAACCTAGGTGAAAATAAAGAGTGAAGGCAGTAGGAGTGATTGCACTTACCTCCGGCGGTGATTCTGACAACTAGACGGCAACCGGCACCAAGGTAAGTCTCCTCCCTCTTCTTCCTCTTCTTGTTCTTCTCCTTCTCCTCTTTCTCTTCTCTCCTACATTTGAGCAAAGTGGAAATGAGGAAAGAGCAAAGTGGAAATGAGGAAATGAATTCCTCATTTCCCACTTATAAGGAAAATAGGCCTTAGGGTCTGTTTGGTTGAACCTTACTCGGACCGATCGGGTTAACATGACTTTCGAAGCACGAGAACCCGACTGCTTAGTTCCACTAACTGTTCATGTCATGAGGAAAGTGTGAAGGATGATTTGGGATCATCTAAGATTGTATATGATGCATGTGGTGGGACCCACGGGCATCAGAACCTTGATAGAAGCTTATTTGGCTCACCGAAAATAGCCCACCAGATTCAGACCAGTGCTTTCGGTGGTCAAGACAGCTTGACTGCTTACTGTCCACCAATTGGTCTTGCATACATAGTTGCCCTTAGTCATACTCATGGCCTTTTGGTAACTTTGGTACATGTCGGGATTCCTGTGTGGGGAGTCGGGTCACTTACCATCTGGGATCAGAAGGTATGAATCCCCTTAGTTAGATTGGCACGCGATGCATGAACATTTGGGGTCATCTCTCCCCCTTTGGCAACGGTCGGGTGTGAGCCAAAACCAGGCTGTACTTTTGATCTCTGGTCCGGGACCTAACACAACAATTTAAATTAGACCAGGTCCAGGCACATGTGTAACAAATAGGATCCCCGCAATCAATTACGTGTCCTTGCCCGATAAGTTTAGGTTCCTAAACAAAGGTGTATTTGTTAAACATTTATAACAACTTCCTACACTTAATATGACTCAATACAAGTTCACTGTTGAACCCAAAACAATTCCCAACAGCCCATGTACCAACCCAATTTAAAGTCTCGGAAAATCCCTCAAACTACCCCTACCCATGGGGTTAATTTGGGAAAAAGGTAGAAACATAACCCACAGAGGGCAGGGTATAACTCAACCAAAAATGGGGCTCATCAGCCTCAAAAACACCAAACCGGTGGGTGTCGACCGGCTGGCCGCTTGTCCAAATTGGCGGGTCATTTCTGCAATCCCACAGGCTATTCTGCTAATTCCCTTGGCTTAGGATGCTTATGGCCGATGGCCAATGTCCATGGCAGCATGGGGAAGGTCTTATATGGTCTCTAAGGTCTTTTTACAGCCCCTAAATCATCATCAATTACAATAATAAAATTCTGCCCTTTTATATTCCCCACTTTTCTTCCCTGGGATGGCAATTTTAGCTCTGGGAGCATGTGCCCGAACTTGTTGAAGTTAAACCAATTTATGGGTGGCTACAGGGATAATTTTAAGGTCTGTACATTACTAAAATTATATGTATAGAAAACATTAATTAATAATTTAATCCCTACATTAGAAATCAGCCCAATTCCTTTGCATGTAGTCCAAATTTCTCACTTTTGGTGGCTGCATGCTTGGGAATCAAGCGGAACCTATATCTAAATTGTAACTACACTACTGTACAACAAATTCAGAGGTTAATTGTTACCTTATAATATGTGTATAGCAGCAGCCCCCTTTCCGCACCTTCGATAGCAACATGCAGTTCGCTACACCCCTTCTCTACCTTGATCAATAGCAAAGTAGTAAACGATCCCTTGGTCGGCAGCTACCACAAGGTCAGTAGCATCAATAGCCATATGCAGTAGTAGTAGGGTAGTAGGAGAAGGACAACAGCCATTTACAGCCGCTCCTTCTTCTTCTTCTTCTTCTTTTCTTCTGTTCACCGAATTAAGCATCAAGCAAATGAGGTGAACAAAAACCACCCTATCACCTATATACCCAGCCAAAATAGGCCTTATGGTCTGTTTGGATGAATTACTAATTCCTAAAATTAATTTCTAAAACTAATTTCTAAAAACATAAAATTATTTAAAATCAAATTCCCATTAATGGACCCTATCAAGTACCGACCTATTAAGTTGGAATTGGTCAGCATTAGGACCTCTTCTTAGTGGGTAAGTGTGAGGCTTAGGGGTGTAGGGATGTGGGCCCACATGGGAAAAACAAAGTTTCCTACATTTTGCCAGCCAGTTGGCAATTGTGTGACCTTCCGGTTTGCTCATTTGTAGTTCCTCAGTTATCCTAGCTCCTGGGTTCTTAAGTCCACCCAATGTAGGATTGGTCTCACCTCTTTGCTGACCATCCTATACTCCTTACTTGGCCTATGGTTTTGCCAAAATGCTCTCTTTTACTACTAGACTAGTGAATCCACCAAATGGTAGCCCACTTCCTGTGCCAACTAGGTCCTAACATTGGGCACAATTGCTTGCAGTTTCAAGGTATTACATAGATGAAGGACATGTCTGTGTTTTTTGAGATACATTTGACACAACAAACACCACTTTAGGAGCAGTGGCACCAGGATGTTTGGCTAGCCTTAGGATTTCCCTTTCCTTGCTTTCCTGCATAGCTGGTTTAAATTTCCAGTTTTGTTGTTTTAGGTTTTATTTCAGTGCTTTTCTCTTTTAGTTCTATTTCTTTTCAGTTATGCATTTGTTGTTGGGTTTATTTTGGTGTTATTGCTTTCAGTCATTTATTTTCTAGGAAAATTTGATTTAAAAGTGAAGGTATTTAAGTTCTTTATCAATGAAATAGCTTTTACACCTATGCTTGTCCCTTAGTTCTATGCTATTTATTGTTGGTTGATTAAGTTTTTAAGTTCAATCGTAATCCCCAATATCCTAAGATTCAGTTGGATTGTGAGTTAAGGCAAAGGATCATGCTCTGATACTAAGTTATCCCACCTGGCTCCTGCTAAAGTACCATTGGTGTGAATAGGATGCTTACCCTACCTATATATCTACCAAGATCTCTAATAACAATAACTCAACCATCAAAACCAAAATAAAACTGAACCATCTAAAATTATAGCAGCAAAAATCAGAGTGTAAATAAAAGTAGAATCATATAAATCCATTGAGGAAGGACTAATGTTAAGTATATATTACATAACAAGTTTATTTCTCACCACATTCACCAAAACATGAGTGTAATAATTCACCAAAACATAAGTGTAATAATCCACCAAATAATATCCAAAAGTACAAAATCGAAGAAGATGACAACCCCGCTCTTGACTAAGGGTGTGGCATACGCACAAGTATCACAAGCACAGCCAGGATCGAGCTCCTTAGGCTATGGTGTCCACCAATCGCTGCAATACTTAGCCATCAAAGAGGATGTGTCGTTGTCCAATGGCACGACGGTACCGGCATCATCATCTAAAAAGCAACATGCAAGTGATGTGAACTCTAATTAGCTCAGTTAGGGATGGGGTTCATTCAAACACACATATGCCATGATGCGGTAATGATGCAATTCATTTTACTTTAATCACCTAACAAACAACTAAGTCATGTTCATGCTAATATGATACATTAGGTTGTATCCATGGTCCAAACGATTGCACATCAATCACCCGACAATACAAACCCTAGTCTTGATTAGGAGTCCGTCAATCCCAAAATTCGACCATCGGTCACCAAGAAAATTCCTGATAAACCCCTCTTGGCAATCATGGCACCAGAATTACTATAAGCCAAGCCAGACTATTTACCTCCGGTAATAGTCACATCGTTCTGTGGAAGTGGCCCGAAAGGGTTCATCGAACATACCATAATTGGGTTATCCAACACCTCACCCCTATTGGCAAGGCATCACAACATAGGGAATGAGACCTAAACACAATATGCTACATGAATTTCATAGTGATACAATACAAGTAGAATGGAATATGATACCAGAATCACCATTAGCCACATCGCATCCATATCCAAGCCTATCTAGCATATAAGAAGTTTAGTATGGGATACGCAATCCCAGAATTACCATCGGCCAAACTGTATATCCATAGTCATAGTAACTCTATTGCACACCCAATGCATGATGAAATCATTCACACAATGATTATGGTACCAAAATCTCCTTCGGCAACATCGGATCCTGTCATACAATCAAAATCAGATATATAGATTATAAATGATAAAATACATTATACAATTCGAAAATAGCTTACATGTAATTGAATTAAATAAACATGATTTCTATGGCATGCATACAGTCCTAGAAGGTTAAAACACTCCAAAAGAAAGTCAGACCACCTCTCACCTTGTTTATCGACTAGGCGGGTGAAATTCCCAAAATTGATACTCTAATCAAACCCCACTAGGCCTCATCGAATTGTGACTATCATTGTCCTAGTAGCAAGGGGTAAAATGGCGTTAATACATGTCAAAAGTACCCATGGGGTTCCCATAGCGCTTCTCCCAATAAGTATCCAAACTATCAAAATTGACAGTATCACGGACCCACCGGTTGCAGGTCACCGGTTGGAGACTTTGTGCAGCCGGTGGGTGAATAGAGGCCAATTCGAACCTCAAAATGTCACCGGTAGGTGGTCATAAGTTGGAGGTTGTCATACTGGTGGAATCCTACAAGTGACCAACTTAAAAGTTTAGCAATTTCTCAGACTTCGCTATCTTGGGCCCGATTACCAGGGATTGTTCTGTGGGGATCATAGGAGGTCTTCCCACCTTTCAGCTAAACCTAGTTGATCACATTTCCACTAAGTGCTTTAGGAGTTTTTCCAAATAAATGGTCAAAACCCTAACTTTCCTATTTGGGTTAAAATGATCTTGGAGCTTGGGTAGCTCACTTTGAGCTTAGGAAACATGTGGAGGAGTGCAATGCACACCACACCGGCTACCGGAAGTCACCGTGGTCGAGGTGTACCTCTCCATCCTGGATGAATCCATGGATCATTAACTACCAAAAACGTAAAATGAGAAGAAAATGGGGTTTGGGAAGGTATACGCTTACCTTTGGTGGTAACTAGCAACAACCAAAGTTGCAGGGAGCTCCTTTCCCTTCTTCCTCTTCTTCTTCTCCTTCCCTTTCTCATCCTTTCTCTCCTTCTCCCAAATTTTGTCTAGGTGGGAAATGAACAAGCCCTAAAATTAAGTATTACATTGGATCAGATACCCAATTCCAATTAAAAAAGACCCCCTCCAACACATTTATTATGCCATATATTCTCCAAATTTGACATGAAGTCTAGATTTTGGAAAATCCATCTTAGTGAGAAAGATCGATAAAAAATAAGCTCATTTCTCCCTTATTTGCACCATTCTAGAACCAAACTGATTTAAGCCGATGGTCGGATCATGTGGACCCACCACCTTGGACTCACAAGGTGTCCAAGTCAAATGCAAAGGTCTATGTAGTGTGGGAGGATGGGTGGAGCTGGCCACGACGCAAGTAGCAGGTCTCTCTAGAAAATGAGGCATTTTAGCATAGTAGAGGCCATTAGAAGTAGGTCACCGATAGGTGACTATCCAACCGGTGGTGTGCTGCCAGTGGCCTACCTAGTTGATGTATTTTCCAACCTTCTGCGCCCTTTTGCCAATCATTAGGGGGGTTCCCTAGGGATTTGTGCAAGGTCTTCCAGTTTTTATTTTATCATATAAGGGGGATTAAGCGGGGAGGTGTTAGGTCACTCATCATTTAGGTTTGGAGGATTTGACTCCTTTCCAGTTTGATTGGCAAGCCCTAAATTGGTAGATAGGGTCATCCCTTCGTGACAGTAGATCACCGCAATCCCAAAATCAATGGTATTGACAACATTCTGCATGAGACTTATTATAAAAGTTCAAATTTGACCAAATTAGGGAACATGCATAACATTAGTCTCTGCAATAGCCAAGTAGCTCCACCAAGTAGGGAGAATGAAACTCGCTTAGAAAATCCAACTATGATCAATTACATTTTATAAAGAATCGTTGTTTCACTCTATTACTCTTTACCTCCATTTAATTCCATCACAAATGTGCATTGTAGAGATGCTAACCACCCAACCCAACTCACAATCATATACAAAGAATCAGAAACGTGTACAATTTTGATCAAACAAGTTTATGTTATGAAGAACCATTAAATCACTATCCTTAATTCTATCGTATTGCTCTTCACTGCCATTTAAGTTCCCACAAATGTGATACAATGAGCAAAAGTCATGATGAAAGGTTCTAGTCTTTGAAGAGATAATGAGCCATTCGCAGAAGGGCCCAAATCACAGTTACACAGAGAAATCCAAAAATCTATGGACTTTGATCAAACATATGCATGACACAATAATATCGAGTAAAGGAAAAGGTTTTACCACAAATCTGAACCCATGCTCCCTTTGCTAGCCATTCCTTCAAAGCATCTTGATTGTCGCAACAGTCCCATCATTTAGAGTCCCTTTGTAAACACAATAAGGAGGGAAGAAAAGTTTAAGAAAACGAAAGATTTTGGAAGGGTTTCAACTTCTCAGCCTTGTAAGAAATTAGGAATAAGAGAGAGTATGTGGAAGATAATCCCACAAGTAGATGCGGAAGGAGATAAAGTCACCTATGGAAGAGGATTCATTTTTAATTCTTACCGGTGGGAGATTTCTCTCTTAATTAAGGTCGAGAAGAAAGAGAAAGAGAGAAGTGAAATGGGAGGGATAATGTAGATTTTTCTCTATCGAAAAGAGAAGAGATATCTTTAGGGGAGAGAAAGAGAGAATTTAGAAAGATAAAGATTAAGGTAAGGAAGAAAAAAAATAGAGGGATCGTGTTTCTTTTGAACCCATGAGCTCTTACCACCACTCTCTCTCTCTCCTCCTTCTGGCATTTTTCTCTCTACCATTTGCAATCCATGTTCTTCTATTCGTTGACAAATTTTCTCCTTTTACCATACCTCGTCCCTAGGTGGTTCGCTCCCGTTTTTATGTGCCCTCGCTCATCTCAATGTGTCACACCTCGCTCCTAGTACTAAGATACTAGCGGTACGTGTGAGTACAACGCTTACCCATCTTACATCTCTACCGGGATCTCTGATTGCAGTACCTTAACCATCACAATCACATAACACTGAACAAACTAAATAATTGCAACAGAATCAGAGTATACAATAGTGGAATCATAAATTAAATGGGGATAACATCTAATGTTAGTATATTACATAACAAGAGTTATTTCGTTCACATCTGTTCATGACGTACATATAATAACTCCAAAAGAATACCACTCAATAGTACAATATCAAAAAGATAGTCGATCACCACCCGACTCATGGTGCCGCGTATGCACATATGTCAAATTCTCTAGCTCCGTACTTAGGCACGGAGGAAGAAGCGTCACTGCCTATTGGCACTACCGCACTTGCATCATCATCTAAAAAGCAACATATGAATGGGGTGAGCTCCAACTAGCTCAGGAGGGATGGGTTTTATGCAAGCACATTCACAAATTCTATGATGCAAAGGAATTCAAATATAAACACATAGTCCATGATGCGAATGATGCAATTCATTTATTATTAAACCACCTAGCATACAACTAAATTAGGTTTATGCTACTACGATGCATTAGGTTGTAACCCTGGTCCCAGAACTCGCACATCACTCACCCAGTGATACAAACCCTAGTCGTGATTAGGAACCTACTAGTCTCAGAATGTGACCATTGGTTACCCAGCAAAACCCCTGAAAATCTCCTCCTGATAGTCAAGGCATCGGAATTACCATCGGCCACGCTGAACTAGTTTCCACCTCTGGCAACAATCACATTGTAACACAGAAAGTGGCATTCCAGAATGATTCATCGAACATACCACAATTGAGTTATCCAACACCTTACCCCCTGTTGACAAGGGGATGTAGCATAGGGAATGTAACATAACCACATTATACTACATGCCTTGCATAATGATATAGGTATTATGGATTACGATACAGAATCAACCATCAGCCAAATCGCATCCATGTCCAAGCCTTTCTAGAATACAAGCAATTAAGTATAGGATACACAATACCAGAATTACCATGGGCTATAAAGCATACCCATATCCAAGTATAACAATGGCGTACACAATAACGAATCACCATCGGCCACAAAGTGCATCCACAACTATAGCTAACTCTAATGCACACCCAATGCATGATTCAATCATCCACATGGTAATCACAGTACCGGAACCACCTTGGCCACACTGGATTCCATCACATATTTCACAATAAGCACAGGCATTCATATGATCCTTCCATGCTCTAGGTACAATGAGTTGAGTGGGGTCACTCTCTGTGGCTTCTTCATCTCTATTGTTCACATGATCGGGAAGTGGATTGGTGTTGACATTGGGAGGTTGCTTCACCTTGACCTCAATGATTCTGTTGTCTACCAAGTCTAGGATCGCATGTTGCAAACCCATACATCTTTCAGTGTTGTGCCCCTTCTCAGTGTGGTAAGCACAATATTCATGATCCCTATACCAAGCTGCAGGAGGGTTGCTGATCACTCTTGGAGCCACCATCCCTAGCAATCCTTGTTTCTTTAACTTCCCATACATTGCTACCACGGGCATTCCCAAATCAGAAAACTGCCTTCTTGGACGAGGGGCCTTCTGGGAGGGTGCATCTACTTGTATTATGAATGGCTATGAAGAAGTGGTTGCTAGGACTGATTGCTACACTGCACTCACCCCATTAGTTTTTGGACCCTTTCCCCATCCAACTCTAGTGTTCTAGCTTGCATCTTGGGATGATCCTTGATATTAAGCCTCTCTTAGAATTCTTTTTTCCATACGTGTACCAGTGGCTATCAGGGCATCAAAATTCTGTAGATGTTGGTAGTAAAGAACATTAAAATACGGCTTTGATAAGTTCTCTATCAACATCTCTAATTGCACTACTTTTGAAAGTCGATCTACTATCTTGGTGGCCTTATCTAAACATCATCAAGAAGGCGGTGAATCCTTCTCTAAGTTGTTGCCTCAAAGTCTCAAGCTCTCATCGCTTCACATCCACTTTGGTGTTGTATGAGTACTGTTTGGTGAAGGCTTTCACCACTGTCGCCAAATTTTGGGTTTGTGATGACTTTAACTGTGTGAGCCACCTTAGTGCTGGTCTCGAAAGGGTTAATATGAAGGCTTGCCCCATCTAGTTATCTACAAGTTACCACAACTTGGCAATGCTAAGAAAAACTTTGAGGTGAGCCTTAGGGTCTCCTAACCCATCAAACCTGTCAATCTGCCATTTGAATTTTTCAAGAATTCTTGCCCCGAAGAAGAAACTCATTTCCTCTGAATCCACTGTTTGGCCTTCCGAGCTTTTTCCCCCTCGAATCATGTTCTCCAACTTCTCTAATTTCTCTCTGAGTTTCCTTTCTTTCTCCATCTCTAGAGGCTTAATGCGGACATATGCTACAAATTCCTCTTTCCCATATTTGATCATTACTCTAGGAGGAGGGACCCTGTAGTAGGTTCCCCGTTGACTATTTGGACGGGGAGGTGAGGTTCCTCTCTGGCTGGTTAGCCTAACTTGCTCTGGTTCCCCTGAGTCAACTCGTGAAGAGTTCCCACAATAACTTGTAGCTCTATTCTGTTCCAAATTTCTCGTAGCTAGTGTCAACTCAGCTCTGGGATCAGCTCTGGGAGGGTTTTGAAGTGCATGCAATATTTGAGCTATCCCTCTCTTGACTTCAGCCATTTCTATCTATATGGTCTCTACGGGATGGACCCATGCTTGCTCGGGTGATTCGGGGTTGTGAGGATCCATGCTAACTGGACTGCAATCACTCGATGGTAGACAATCTCGAGGAGACGATGGAGGTGATGCCGGACTTAGGTGAGTCAACCGATTACCCTAACGTGTCCAAAGGGACCATAGAGAATACTTGAGGTGTGGAATTGTGCCTGAACCAAAAGTGGCTTATTTTAGGATTCTTAAATTCCCAACCCCTTGTTCACACATTTACTAGATTAACAACCAATGAGCCATCCAAAGTCCGCTAAATGATAGGGAGTGGATAGGGGTTGATGCCCCTAGTCCACTCAATATCATAAGCGAGAGATTCATACAAATGGTTTGTCGAGAATATTCCCATAAGACATTCCATGTAATAAAGTCATGCTTTGCTTGCTCCTTTTCCCACTAGGTGTCCTTCCTTGATTTTCTCAGGACTTCTTGGGACTTTACGTGACTCTGATAGGATTGCCCCTGAGTCACGTATTTGGACATTTTTATTAAGGAGGAGGGACACCTTCTATCTGAAACCCACTTAGACATTCACGTGATCATTTTGATATACCTATAGGTAAGTTATCAAGGGGGTGACTACCTTGCCCATTACTCATAACTACACACGAGGTTAAGCAACTAGCCATGGGGTGGTGGAACCGTGAGTGATTGTGTGTAAAAGTGCAATGTAGGAATACCATTATCCGATCTCAGAATGTCATAAAGTGCACGGACCTCCCTGAGGGTGCTGACATAGTTATGAACATCCTTGCCATTCAATAATACCCCACACCCTTGTATAGGAAGTGGCTATGATCTTCTCTCAGAGTACTCTCCATGACATATGCTGACCTCCTCGAGGGTGCAGGCATGACAGGGAGTCCCTCACCAAATGATTTCACTTCGAGCATGATGCATGATGTGGTTAGTGAATACAATTACAAATATGGGGTTAGCCAAACATGTTTTCAAACAAATGTGGTGGAAAATGTTCTTACATTTAAAGGTAGAATCTAGTATCAGAAGCTTGACATTCTGTCCCCAGTGGAGTTGCCATTATGAGGGTAGTGGCTTGAAATAAGATATCTCTTCCCTTGTGGGGGAAAGAGAAAAGACTTGCATTTATTCCGTCCTCTCTCCTCTCTTTCTCTTTTATGAGGGAGGGTTGTGTCGTGTGTGCTTATCCATGGGCCTCGCACATCATATCACCGCTCGGAGATACGTGGAGGCCTATTTCACGTTAGTGTAAAGTTTATCATTCGAGACGGAGATTTGATGATGGTCCAATATAGGAATCGGGATCATGCAAAAAGGGTTTGGTGTCACCACTTAAGATTATGGGCCTAGGACCCGAGGGTGGGCCTAATTCTTGAGAAAAGGGCCCAGAAATTGGTCTGGTCTAGAGATTTAAGGTAAGTGTCAAGTTGTAGAATTGGGAAGGTGTTAGGCACCCAATCTATCCGGTTCGATCGGTCTTCCTACTAAATGCTTAAGAACGAACATTTTCCACAATTATTACTATTCCATATGTATGGCTAAGTTATCACACATATATACATTGATTGAATTTAAACTACTATATACATTAAAACAAGGTCTGTATAAGTTAATATGATGACAATTCAGTTGAGAAATTGTACCTGAACTTTGCCACTGTTACGGGTCAAGAGGGGTGGGCCTGTGATTAGTATTGGCTCGGATTGTCTTTTAGATTCTCTTAGCTCTGGGGAAGATGGTCTTGACCTCCCACTTCCTTTCTTGAGAGATGTTGATTGTGACGATATTCGAATAGAGTTCTGGCTAGGAACAGTTACTTTAGGATACTTTAGGATTTGGTTTTGGCCAGAGCTTTGGCTAAGGAAGGTTATTTTTTGATTTGTATTCGGATAGAGCTTTAGCTAGAGAAGGCTATTTCTAGGCTTAGGATGAGGTGGCACTCTGGCAAAGCTTCCGCTAGGGATAGGCTAGGGGAGGGCTAGGCTGAGGTGGCACTCTAGCAGAGCTTCTGCTGGGAACGACTATTTCTAGAAAGAATCCAGGGGCACTCGGATAGGGCTTCCGTTGGGAATGACTATTTTTGGAAAGAAATGGATTGGCCTAAAAATGGATTGAAGATCCCCAAAGCTTCGAAGAACACTTTGAAGATCCGAACAGAACTTTTGATCTTGACAAAGATCTCTTCGTAGACTCGAGAAACCTCAAAGGGGGGGATTTCTATTTCTATAAGGACCAAGAACACTCAAAGGGGGAAGGCTAAGAACATGCTATTTTTGGTGAAATTTGGATTGGGTTAAGAACTTGGATTGAAGATCTTCAAAGTCCCAAAGAACACTTCGAAGATCCGAACAAGATTTCGGATCTTGACGAAGATTGCTCCGAAGACCCGAAGAAAATCAAAGGGGGGGCAGGGGAGGAGGAGAGAGGGCTTCACTACTATGGAGTGAGGTGGGGTTGTTCTGTGTGTAAAATCCAAAGGAGGGGGAGTATTTATAGGATTTCTGGGCCAATAGGGAGGAGGGAGGATTTTTAACCAATGGACAAAAGATGGTTTTTGGATTAAAGTGGGTGAAGAAGGTTTTTATCCAATGGACAAAAGAGGGTTTTTTGACTAAAATGGGTGAAGAAGGTTTTTATCCAATAGCAAAAAAAGAGGGTTTTGTGGATTAAAGGTAGGAAAGAGAGTTCTTAGCAAAAAGTGGGTTTTTGGACTTAAGTGGGTGAAGAGATCACTTGGCCAGGGGAACGCAAATCCCAGCCATTGATGGCGCCACATAAGATTGGGTTGAAGTGCACGGGGCATGGTCGACATGGGAGGGCAGGCAATGTGTACAAGGTGTGTGGGTAATGGCATATGTGTGCTGGCAGTGGCATTAGTGTGCGGCACATGGCACACGGGCAGTGGCATGGGTGTACAGCACATGGCACACGGGACAGCATGGGTGTGCGGCATATGGCGTGTGGGACAGCATGCATATGTAGCACATGGCGCATGGGGTAGCACACATATGGGCACCGGCAGCAACAAGGGCTAGGCAGTAGTTGTGCATGGTTGCAGCAAGCAGGGGTGTAGGCTGGGTCATGCGGGGGCATGGGCTGGGTCATATTGGGGCACGGGCTAGGTCATGCGAGGGCACGCACGCTAGGCTATATGAGGGTACACGTGCGAGGCTATGTGGGCTGGCCAACATGCAGCACATGTGCAGGTAGGGTTGGCTGGGCAGGAGCCAGGGGCTAGGCAGCAGCATGCGTGTGGGTTGGCCTGCTGGCCAGCGTGCGATCATAGATTTTTCTCATGATGATCACAAGAGATCTATCGGTTTGATTTTGGCATGCCATATACCATTGGAATCCCATTTCAAAGAACTATCCACCTTTACGATCATCTTGACTAGATTCCTTCATATATAGAAAATCAAAATTGGACCCTCTTCTCTCTCATGCGGGGTTTCCAGGGTTTTTAGGTAGAGGATGAATTTGGGGTATTTGGGTAGGTAGGGGATGAATTTTAGGGTATTTGGGGCAGGTAGAGGATTTTTCCAGGTTTTCAGTAGACTTTCCAGTGTATGCGGTATGCGTATGGAAAAATATATTTTTTCAAGAACGATTGTGAGAGATCCGACGGTCTGATTTTGACGTTTCATATGTCATCGGAATCGTGTTTCTAAGCCCTATCCATATGTACGGTCATCTTGACTAGATTTCTTCTTATATAGAAAGTCAAAATTGGACCCTCTTCTCTCCCGTGCGAGGGTTTCTAGGGTTTTCCTAGTCCATCATCATCTCTGTTGATCGGAAGTCAGAAGTCGTGTCCATGATCCACATTTCATCATAGCTGGAGGAGGTGACAAAATTGGGTGCCTACAGTAACACCATTCTCAGGTGTTTTGCATTTTCTTATTCCAACTTCGAGTAAATTAAGATGTTATCAATGAAAATGATAACATATCGGGTTAGCCCGAAAGACAGCACTAAGAATTCATAATGACCATATTGGGTTTTAAAAGTTGTCTTTGGTATATCACTGTTCTTTATCTTGAGTTGATAATAACCCGATCTAAGATTAATCTTTGAAAACCCTCTAGCACCTTGTAGTTGATCAAATAGGTCGTCGATGCACGGCAACAGATGTCGGTTCTTAATGGTTAACTTGTTCAGTTCTCGGTAATTGATGCACATACATAGACTACCATCCTTTTACTTAAAAAATAGGACTGGTGCACCCCAAGGTGACACACTTGGGCGTATAACCCCCTTTTTCAAAAAATCTTGCAACTGTGTCTGTAGCTCTTTTAATTCAGCTGGTGCCATCCTATATGGAGCCTTAGACACTAGGGCAACTCCAGGAATTAAATCAATGGCAAACTTTACCTCTCTGTCAGGCGGTAGCTGGGTTAGATCATCTGGAAAGACATTAAGGAATTCCTTACCTGTAATGCAGAGATGATGGTCTTTCTTGGTCACCTTGACCTTTCAGGTTGATACATTAACTCTTCTCCTTCATCATCCAACACTTTAACTTGTTTCTCGACACACATCACATTTTCTCGATGAGCCGACAACCAATCCATGCCCAAAATGACGTTAGAATTCTGCATATTAAATTTGATAACCTGGGCATCTAGCTTCTTTCATTAATCCCAACTGAACATGACCCGCAGATTTCTTTCAACTGTTCTACCGTGCCCGTTGGAGTGCTAACCACTAACTTGCATTCTAATGTCTTAGTTGGCACATCAAGCTTCTTAGCAAATCTCTTAGATACAAATGAATGCGAAGCTCCAAAATCGAATAAGACATATGCAAGTATACCTGATACAGATAAGACACCTAGCATTGCATTGCATATAAGTATAACAAGTTACTCAAATTTTAATCACAAAGTCTTTTAGTTAAAATGTACCTGCTACTACTTCAGTACCAGCTTCAGCCTCTTCAGCTGTTGGGGCATACATCCTTCCCTGAGGCTGGTTTCCCTGAGTCAATGCAGGTCTATGAATAGGGGCCGAATAGATGGGGCCACTACTGGGTACCGGCAATCCTTGGCGAAGTACCTGCATGAATCACAATTAAAACATTGGCTTGGCAATGTCTGAACCGGAGCAGGATTACTCTGTACTGTTCCTGGTGTAGCTAAAGGATGAGGGGATCTCAGAGCATAGGCACCATACTAGTATTAGGGCGAAAAGATGTAGTGCCAGGTCCACTAGTTGGTTGGGAAGGATAACCCGATGGCTTGTAGGGCTACCTATAGGTAGGACCATAGGAATATGATCCATGAAAGCTCTTACTCGGGCTACCTGAATCAGGATATGGGTTTGCCTTCTTCCATAGTCCTGGCATAAGGGATGGCTCTCCTTTCTGCTTATCTTCCATTGTTTTGGCTTTTTGCACAATCTGTGCATATTCAGTTAAGTTCAACACCTCCAACACTGTACCAATAGATGTCTTCAGTCCTTTCAGAAATTTTTGGGATTTTTCCTTACTTGACTTCATATGGCAAGGAACAAAATAAAATAAGCCTTCAAACTATTGCTGATGCTCCATAACAGTTTTGCTTCCTTGAATTAGTGCCATGAAATCTGCCTCCTTGCAGTCTCTGAAGCTTCTTGGATAGTAATTTGATAAGAACAGTTCCTTGAATTGTTCTCAAGTAGGCTTTGGGTGAGTTGCCATCAATATAGGCTTGGAAGCTTTCTACCAAGAATCAACTTCATTTCTAAGTTGTAACCCTGCACAGATAAGCTTCTGTGCCTCTGTGCACTCTATAATATCAAATACTTTCTCCAGCTCTTGGATCCACCGATCTGACTCCAACGGGCCATTACCCACCTTGGTGAAGATGGGTGGCATGTACATCTTAAAAGGTTCCACCACCTTTGCTGTAGTGGTGGCTGGTGGATAATAAGGTTGATAGTACGGATAAGGTGAAGGCCTCATGAATGGTGGAGTGCTATATGGTGGAACCGGAGGACTACCTACTGGTTGATCTTAAGGTGTAACCTTAGGTGGTGTTTCTCCAAGTTGTACTCTAACACTTGACCCCAATGTGGAGTAATCCCTCTAGGAGGCTGGCCTTGTGGTGCAGGGTTCAAGTATTATTGCATAGCAGCCATGAAAGTTTGTTGTTGCTGAAGCAAGTGCTGCTGAAAGGCCCCTTGCGACTGTTGTATAAGGGTCATCACATCACTAGGAGTGATGACATGTGGGGGACCCAGAATTTCGTCCATAGGTGGGTCATGCTCTGGATCATGATCCACTTATGGTGGTGGATGTGAGGATTGCCCCATGGGTAGAGGACCACGATAAATGGGTGGTCGACCACGAGAGGTACCACGGGCACGACCACCGGATCTGGTGTATACCATAGTGTTTTGTACCTGGATTATTCCAAAATGTAAGCATTGATTGAGTGTCACAACATTTGTATATATATTCACAATCAAATGCATTTTATATCACATGCTACATCGATGCACCACACCTTATGACTAACACACCCACATATAATTACCAATGCATAGATTGGTCGCACAACGTTGCTCAACTATGCGGCAAAACACCCCAATGGTATTTAATCAGGGCCCACTAGGCACAGAACACAAGATTCCAAACACATACCATTTTGGCCTTGAAACCTAAACAGACGAGCAAGACCGGCGAGCAAGGCTAGCCAGGGGCCCGCCGGTCTCGTCCGAGGCCGTTTAAAAAGGGGTTTATAAAACCCTTTTTCCCACTTTCTCTCTTTCTTCTCCTTAACTTAGAGCAAGGTGATTTGGGGGTCCTATCTGATGCTTCAACTCATGATTATACTCAACAAATTGCCATTTCAAATCTGCTTCATCCCCTCATTCTACAAGTAAGTTCTCTTTCTCCCTTTTTCCCTTTAAGAACGATGTTTTCGGTGTTCTTTCATGGTAGAATCTTAGATCTCCTCTGTTGTTCTATTTCCTCCCATGGAATTTTTGTTTCTTGACAATGTGACGACTCATTTATGCTTTTCATGGTTTATTGGTTCTGATTGATCGATTATAGAGAGGAAATCTCAATTTCTTGCCCTAATTTCTCTATTTTAGGGTTTTTTATCTCATTTTTCTTCTTTTCTTGCAATGTATGGTTCAAACACCATTCTTCACTCTCAATGCATGCACAAATTAGTAGGGTAATCATCTCCATTTGCGTGTGCATAGGTTTTCTCTCTTTTGATATACATAACCCCATTTATGATCAAATCCTTGGAAATTTTGGGGGGTTTTTCTTCATTTCTTTACTTTTCTCTTATGAATGAAAATATCATTATGTCCATGCTCTATCAATGGCTTGTGAAATAGTTTGAATAATTTCATTTTAGGGATAGTAAATTTTCCTTTATGATTGTCTCACTTTTCTCATGTACAAACTCCATTTTCTTCAATTTATAATGTTTGGGGATCCCATCCCTTTTCCTTCCATTTTGTGTAACTATTGCCATCATCATGCTTACTATTTCCCACTCAACTGCATTTGGCATTAAGTAGGTTCTCACACCCATCCATTTCTTTATCACAAAATTTTCATTTCCTTCCAAGTTCATTCCGTTAATTTCATTGCATTTTGGTATTTATCCCAACACTTTGGGGTTTTATTACCCATGTCATTTTTCATAGGGTTCATCTCACCCCCCCTTTTTAAAATACTACTATCACATTCTTTTTATATCTTTATTCATTTGTACTTACGCACTTCCTTTGTGTTGTCAGGATGTCATCTATGAAGAGCAAAGAGGCTGCCTCCTCTTATGAAAGGAGGAAGACCACTACCTCCCGGGGGAGGAATGCTACCCCTGGTTCCTCTTCATCACAAGCCCAGCCTGTAAGGAACCCCTCTTTTGATCCTATGAACTATGATGAGAGCTAGTTCCATAATACTGACGCAGTTGTTGCCTGGTCTACATTTTCCAAGCGGCCGGTCATGATGAAAAAGACTGTAGTGACAGACGACTTCAGTGCCTATCAATGGTGGAGAGGTTTACAGCCTTGGGTTGGGAACCGATGCTCCACCCTGACAGCCCATGCCATGAGAACCTCATTTAGTACTTCTATTGTAACCTAGAGGCTTCCTTTAGGGATGGGCAGTACTCTCTCACCAGTCTGGTGAAGGGAGTAAGTACACATTGTTTTGGCGGTGGATTTGTTGGCAGCCATCTTGGGTATATCATCTAAATGTGCCCATTTTTATAATACTCCAAAGATCAAGGCTATGGTCCTGGGTTTGAGTGTTAAGATGCAGGAGGTCATCTTTGAGACCATATGTGGACATAAGGAGCATTCATTGTCTAAGACTGCCTATAATGCAGCCGCCCGAGTTTTCGCACTCCTGGCCCAGTTCAATCTGCTTCCCAGAGCGAACCACATGAACCAGGTAAGCTTTATTACCACCTACCTTGCCTACTGCATTCTTGTGGCTTTGGAAGAGGGTGCTCCCCATCTTTGCCTCCCCTATGTCATGATGAAGATGATGGAGCACCATACAGGTCATCCTAATGACTCTGGTTTTCCTTATGGGAACTCACTCACAAAGGTCTTTGAGTACTTCTGATGAGCACATTTATGTGTGAAATCTAAGTAGTAAAGCATGCATTTTTACATATTTAGAATGGAGCTACCTTGGGTTTTAATCTCTTTTTGTAGGTTTTGTATTTTAAAGGCCTTAATCATTATCAGGCGTCATATCTCTCCAACAATAATTACCTAGTGTAGTTGGTGAGCTATGGTGTGCAAAATTCCCTTGCTCACTAGGAGGTCTCAAGTACGAATCTTATGATTGTCTTTTTTTTTGGAGAATTTTGTTGAATATTTTCTCCTTTTCACTCACTTAAAGCACTAAGGGCATGGACGGGATTTTCACATCAAATCAGAAGATTGTCCAAATCTTCAAAGCAAGGAAAATCATGGGAGGGGTTTCTTGTGCAAGAAGAGAAAAAAAAAGGGGGAAAAATAAATCTTGTCCAAATCTTCTCTCTCCTTCACATCATCACCAGAAGATTGTCCAAACCACACAAAGCAAGAAGGAAAATCGTCCAAGGAAAAAAAAATCGGCCAACAAGGGTGGTGCGTAAGATTTGAAGAGAGGGAGAAAAAGAAGAGAAAAATAAATAAAAAAAGGCAAAGAAAATAAACAAAAAAATTATAGGAAATTTCTCGAAGTTTATTTCTCTCTTCTCTCTCCTCCACCTTAGCACTTTTGGTCTCAAAAGATCTCACCTACCAATTGTGGGTTTCCCCTTTTAGGAAAGAAAAATTTGTTACCCTACCTCCCCATTCTCTATAAATACAACTCATGTAAGAAGAGGGGAGACAATTCATTCTTCTTTTAGTGTTTTTTTTTTTGTTGCTCTCTCTCTCTCACTCTCTTTAGTTTTAATTCTTCTTTGTTTTTGCTTTAATCACTTTTGTAATAGCTTTTTATTTCAATTAATGCAAGCACTCTTTTATTTTTATTCAGCCTTTTATGTTTATGATTTATGTAATTGAGTTGTAATTTTTAAGTTATAATTCTATGCTTAGATCTAGGTGACAAGATCACGAGCTATGGAGCATCTCTTTTTCAAGTTCAGTTTTTTTCAATATTTGTTTTCTCTAGGCCTAGAAATTTCAGATTTGGTTCATTCTAGATCTGGTTTTTAGGGTTGGCACTATCTCAAATCACCTAAGCTTTCAAGTTCAAGCATTGATTCAAGTAGGTAGGCTTCTTCAATAGTCTTCTCTCCCCCCTCTCATTCTCTCTTCTGACTACCCTTTCTTTCTTAATTTAGGATTTTAATTTTAGTCATTACATTATTGCTTTCCCTTTCCCCCAAGGTTCATGGCTAGTGTATGTGTTGGCTTTGCCCCTTCTAACCATAGAACCATCATTTTATTGTTTTTATTTTAATTGCCTTCCTTTCCCTAAAGCCAAGTAGAGTAACCCTTGTAAGAGTGACTCTCTGGTTAAGTAGGGAAGCTCATATTATGATGCATCCCTCAGGCTAAGTAGAGAAACATACTTGTGATCCTCTCTCTAGCTTTATCCCATTTCTTTTACTTTATTTTTATTTCAGCATTTTTTTCCTTCATTGCTTTTTAATTGCGTGGATTGTTTATTTTCGGTTATTTATTTATTTAATTTTAATTGTGTGGCTTGCGTATTTAAATTCTTAGATAACGAATGGTTAGGACGTTATTTTAGATACATATGTTTAGGACGGTAGTTAGAATTAGATCACAACCATTAATCGGTTCACTTTTGAAATATTAAAAGAAGCAAAAAATAAAGTGCCTGCTCTCCCTATGTTCGACCCATAGCTACAGTAATCCGTACGCTTGCGATTACATTAAAATCCTAACAAATTTTTAGCGCCGTTGTTGGGGAGATAGTTCCATGTTATTTTTTGCTTTCATTTGGTAAATCGGAGTGCTTTGTATGCTTTGTTTTGTTTTTCTTTTTCTTCTATTGAATTCCTGAGAAGAACAACTTACAATAATAGTTGTATCGGTGGAGATCGTCATACCTCACAGTATGATAAAGACAGGTTTCACCCTATAGCAGTACCTCAGGAATTGAATAGAGCAACCCATGATCCCTGCCACTAAGCTCCCAAAAAGCCAAAAAAATTAAATTAAAAAAAAAAGTTTTTCTTTCCATTATTTTGTGCTTGTCTTACTCAAGTTGTGGGTAGTTTTCTATTGCTAGGGGGTATGTAATACTGAGAATCGGTTAGAAAGAAGAAATCCAACAAGTAGTGACCCTATACCTATACTCTCATTATTACCTTTCAATTTGGGATACCAATAGCCAAACCCTCCACCTAAATCTCTGAAAGATAGGTTCTACCCTACTAGAGCAGCCCAATCTTCATGCATAGTTCTACTACAAGCCCAGGGCAATAATTTTGATCTCAAATCTCAGTACATCATTATGTTGCCCCACTTCCATAGGCTGGCCTCTGAGGATGCATACCTATTCCTTAGGGAATTTGAGGAGGTTTGTGTTCTGATTAAGGTCCAACAGTTGACTGATGATGCTGTAAAATTAAGGTTTATAACTTTTGCACTCAAGGACCAAGCAAAGAAATGGCTCTATGGTCTGCCAACCAATTCCATTGCCACATGGGATGGGTTTACTATAGCCTTCCTAAAAAATTTCTTTCCTTTGCATAAAACCAATAAACTCAGGAGTGACATTCTTTAATTCAGGTAGAAACCTAGTGAGTCGTTCTCCAAATTTATGGAGTGATTTAAGGACGTCCTTTCGAAATGCCCTCACCATGGAATTGATACATGGCAACTTTGTCAAATCATTTATGAGGGTATTGACTATCAGACCAAGTAGTTGTTAGAGTTTATGTGCCCCAAAGGTTTTACATCTTTTATAGATGAAGAAGACGCTTGGAACTTTTTTCTTGAATTGGCTAAGAAAACCAGAGAATGGGAGTCTACTCAAGAAATTGAGAGAACAAATAAAGGTTACCTTGTAGAAGGTGTTGTGGCCAAAGAGGCTCAACTTGAGAGTCTATTAAGAGACTCGAAGCCATAGTAGTTAAAGGACTTGCCCAACTGAACCAAATAAATCATTCTGTGCCTATGTGTAGTTGGTGCCAATCTCCCACTAATGTGATGGAGGAGTGCCCTAATATTTCTCGTGTGAATGGTTTATATATAGGTCCTGAAAATGTGAATGCCATGTCCCAAAACAACCCTTATAGTCAGACCTATAATCTAGGATGGAGGAACCATCCTAACTTCTCTTAGAATTAAGCCAATATTCAAGTAGGTCCTAATTTCCAACCCTTGAGTCAAGGGCAGTTTGTTCCCCAACAAGCCAATTAAAGGAACATGCCCCCCAATAAGCAGAACAACTTTAGGATCCCCACTCAATTTGCTATTCCACCACCTCCTGTAAATCAACCTCCAGGATTCATGAGAGGAGATGGTGATTTGGCTAGGCTTTCTTCTTTAAAGAAAAGCATGGAACTTCTCATGAGTACTTTCATGACAAGCCAACATAATATGGAGAAGAAAATCTCCCAACTTGCTAATGTTTAGCATGAAAGGGAGAAAGGGAAGATGCCTAGTCAGCCTAAACTAAATCCTAGGAATGAGAATATAAATCATCAACCAATTCCAAATCAGTTGAATTCAACTCAAAAGAGTCCACAACAAGAGCCTTCCAACCAATGTAATGTTGTTTATGCTTTTAGGAGTGGCCAAGAGTACCAACAGAGTGTTCCTAAATTTTTTCCATCTATTACTCCTGTTAACTCTCCTTCTGTTGAGGACACAAGTGCCTCTTATTCCAGGTTTGTCTGATGAACCTAAAGCAACTAAAGATGATTTGGATGAGGAAGCCAAACATGATTCTTCTAAAAAAGAGCAAAATCTTAACAGTGCTTATGTTCCTCCTGTCCCCTTTCCTAATCGGTTGGTAAACAAAAAGAAGACTACTTCCATGGAAAAAATTTTAGAAGTCTTCAAAAAGGTAGAAGTGAACATCCCTCTTTTGGATACCATATCCCAGATCCCCACTTATGCAAAGGTCTTGAAAGATTGTGTACTCACAAACATATCATTAGTGTGCCCAAAAAGGTGTTCTTGGCAGCAACATTAGTTCTATAATTATCAGCCTATAGCCACCAAGTATAAGGATCCAAGGAGCCCTACCATAGCTTGTGTCATAGGCAACACCTACATTGAGCATGCCTACTTGACCATAGCGTAAGTGTGAGTATTTTGCCTTACGATGTGTATAAACAACTAGGATTGTGAGAATTGAGAGCCACTGGAACTACTCTTCAGTGGGCAGATAGATCTATTAAGATTCCTAAAGGGATGGTTGAGGATGTCTTACTTAAAGTTAAGGAATTTTTATTCCCTATTGATTTCATTGTTTTAGACACCCAACTAGTTGCCAACATTTGGGGCCAGATTCCAATTATTCTTGGTAGACCATTCCTTGCAACCAGCAATGCCATAATTAATTGTAGGAACGTTACCATGAAACTTTCTTTTGGCAACACTTCTATGGATTTTAATGTCTTTAGGTTGGGTAAGCAACCAAATCCCCATGAGAAGGAAGTACATATGCTCTAGGAAGTTCTAGATTCCATTGAGACATTTTGATATTGATTTTGATTCTGAATTTCGAGAGTGTATGGAACAATTGAGTGGTTTTGATGACAGAATTATGTCTGAGGTTTGGAGTCTCCAACCACCTATAGAGCCCTTAGGACCCCTCTCCAAATCCATTCCCAAACCTTCTATATTGAAGCCCCCTAAGCTAGATCTTAAGGAGTTGCCATCTAATTTGAGGTATGCTTTCCTAGGGCTTGACAATACTCTTCCAGCAATAATTTCTTCAGACTTGACTTCTAGCCAGGAAGAGGAATTACTTAAAGTGTTAAAATAAAATAAGGAAGCCCTAGGTTGGACCATGGCTAACATCAAATGAATTAGCCCTTCTATTGTTAAACATCATATTTACCTCGTTGAGGGGTCCAAACCTTCAACGGAACCCTAGAGGAGAGCTAACCCAGTGATGAAGGAATCCATTCAAAAAGAAATTCTAAAGTGGATGGATAATGGGATCATTTATAACATTTTGATAGGGGCAAGCATTTTTGCACTAGATCATTTGAGGCTCTCATGAAGAAATTTAGGATCACCCATAAGTTGAAGCCCTTTATTGAGTTGTCATCTTCTATTTTGGAAGAGGTCATGGATCTCCATGAACCTCTTTACACTGATGACTAACTTTTAACCAGGTATGATCCCCTTGCCTTGTGATCATTTTTTATTTTTTCCATGCATTGAGGACATTGCATGACTTAAGTGTGGGGGAGGGAAATCAATTTTTTCTTTTTTCACTTTGTTTTATTTGTTTTTCTTTTTGTTTTTGAGCTTGCTAAGGATGAAGTTTTACTTTGTCTTTTTGCTAATGATCAAACCATTCGGTTGCTTGATGTATGAAAATAAAAGCTTTGATTAAGGTACCCATCTTGAACATATAAAAACCCTATTGAGAAGAAAGAAAAAAGCCTGTGTCTTGAGATGAGACTTTCTTTTGAAAAATAAGAAACCCTTGTTTTATGGTGTTGGACCATATGTAAGTCTTTGGTTTCCTTATACTCTTGATTTGGAGTTGAGACCTTATTTTTAATTTGGCATGAGTTGGCAAATGCACAATTTTAAATGAAGTGTGAAATGTGGCATAAAGAAGAGTAAGAGTTGATTCCCTTAGAACTAGACAGAGCATTGCGCCTCAGGAAGTGTGGTGACTTGATCAAAACTCTTAGGGAGGAAACTTATGAAAAAAAAAAATTCTAACATCACTCGCTGTGTGGGCATAGGGAAAAAACAAAGCTACATAGTAACTTGGGTTTCTGGTGTTTGCTCCACCATGTCATTCAGGCTAAAACTAGTGGAGTATAATAGAGTTTATTAAGAGAAAAAAGGAAAAAAATGTGCAAATGTCATTATTGCTTGGTAACATGTTTGGTAAAAAACTCTCCAATGCCTTAGTCCTTGGTTCCCTATTTCTTCACAAGTGGTTTTTCCTTAAGATAAGGATGTTTTGGAAGAGACGAGGTGAGTTCCAAATTAAGAAGTATGCTAGTACCTGGAATTGATATGGGGTAATAAAAGTTCAAGTGTGGGAGTCCCTTATAAGAGGAATTATCTTTGCTCCAGATCGGTATGGCCCTTAACTTTAGCCAAGGTTGGGATTTGTTTATTCTGAATTTTGGGTGTATATTCACTACAAACACCCGCGAGACATAACTCATCCACTAGGGGTGACCTAGGGGTTTAAAGGCTTGTTGCACATGGTAAGTACAACCGTGATTCCTACAAAAGTGAGTTAGGTTTTTTGTTATTTACATTTTAGTCTTTTTCTTTTTCTTCTGCTCGAGGACTAGCAAAGTCTAAGTGTGCGGGAATTCTAATGAGCACATTTATGTGTGAAATCTAAGTAGTAAAGCATGCATTTTTACATATCTAGAATGGAGCTACCTTGGGTTTTACTCTCTTTTTGCAGGTTTTGTATTTTGAAGGCCTTAAGTATTATTGAGCATCATATCTCTCCAACAACAACTACCTAGTGTAGTTGGTGAGCTATGGTGTGCAAAATTCCCTTGCTCACCAGGAGGTCTCAAGTTCGAATCTCATGGTTGTCTTTTTTTTGGAGAATTTTTTTGAAGATTTCCTGTTTTTCGCTCACTTGAAGCACTAAGGGCATGGAGGGGATTTCCACATCAAATCAGAATATTGTCTAAATCTTCAAAGCAAGAAAAATTATGGGAGGGGTCTAAGAAGAGAAAAAAAAGGAAAGAAAAAAAAGGGAGAAAAACATCTTGTCCAAATCTTCTCTCTCCTCCACATCATCACCAGAAAATTGTCCAAATCACACAAAGCCAGAAGGAAAATCGTCCAAGGAAAAAAAATCGGCCAACAAGGGTTGCGCACAAGATTTGAAGAGAGGTAGAAAAAGATGAGAAAAATAAATAAAAAAAAGGGAAAGAAAATAAGAAAAAAAAGTATAGGAAATTTCTCCAAGTTTATTTCTCTATTCCCTCTCCTCCCACCTTAGCACTTTTGGTTTCAAAAGATCTCACCTACCAATTGTGATTTTCCCCCTTTTAGGAAAGAGAAATTTGTTACTCTACCTCCCCATTCCCTATAAATACAACTCATGTAAGAGAAGGGGAGACAATTCATTCTTCTTCTAGAGTTTTTTTTTAGTTGCTCTCTCTCTCTCTCTCTCTCTCTCTCTCTCTCTCTCTAGTTTTAGTTCTTCTTTGTTTTTTCTTTAATCACTTTTATAATAGATTTTTATTTCAATTAATGCAAGCACTCTTTTATTTTTATTTAGCTTTTTATGTTTATGATTTATGCAATTGAGTTGTAATTTTTAAGTTATAATTCTATGCTTAGATCTAGGTGACAAGATCACGAGCTATGGAGCATCTCTTTTTCAAGTTCAGTTTTTTTCAATATTTGTTTTCTCTAGGCCTAGAAATTTCAGATTTGGTTCATTCTAGATCTGGTTTTTAGGGTTAGCAGTATCTCAAATCACCCAAGCTTTCAAGTTCAAGCATTGATTCAAGTAGGTAGGCTTCTTCAATAGTCTTCACTCCCCCCTCTCATTCTCTCTTCTGACTACCCTTTCTTTCTTAATTTAGGATTTTAATTTCAGTCATTACATTATTGCTTTCCCTTTCCCCTAAGGTTCATGGCTAGTGTATGTGTTGGTTTTACCCCTCCTAGCCATAGAACCATCATTTTATTGTTTTAATTTTAATTGCCTCTTTTTCCCTAAAGCCAATTAGAGTAACCCTTGTAAGAGTGACTCTCTGGTCAAGTAGGAAAGCTCATATTATGATGCATCCCTCGGGCTAAGTAGAGAAACCTACTTGTGAGCCTCTCTCTAGCTTTATCCCCTTTCTTTTGCTTTATTTTTATTTCAGCATTTTTTCCTTCTTTGCTTTTTAATTGCGTGGGTTATTTATTTTTAGTTATTTATTTATCTAATTTTAATTGTGTGACTTGCATATTTAAATTCTTAGATGACGAATGGTTAGGACGTTATTTTATGTACATATGTTTAGGATGGTAGTTAGAATTAGATCACAACCATTAATCGGTTCACTTTCGCATTTTTAAAAGAAGCCAAAAATAAAGTGGTTGCTCTCCCTATGTTTGACCCGTAGCTACACTGATCCATATGCTTGTGGTTACATTTTAAAATCCTAACAACTTCCAAGTGGAATTGGTGGGAGAAGATAGGAAGTATCCTGGGGATAAGTTTACTAGAGAGAATCTGAAGAGGATGGGGTTGCTAGTGCCAATGGAAACACCACAGGAGGCTGATGAGCATGGGCCGGAAGACATGGAGGGATAGTACGTGAGTGAAGAGGATGAGGATTATTTCCCTCATCCAGACGAGGAGGAGATAGATGAGGATGAGATCCTCGAGGAGGAGCCCTTAGAGTCTAAGGCTGCTGATCCACATTTTATAGCTCCACCACCTTCAAGTGGGGCTTTTGATTTTCAAAAGTTGATGGACAGTATTGGTGCCCTAAAGGAAGGGCAAGATCAAATTTCAAAGCATGTAGAGGAGAGGGTTGACCAATGTTTGGTGGTACAACATCGACTAGGAAGATTAGAGGCCAGTTTCAAGTACTGCATCGAGGACTTGGATAAGGTATCTAATGGAATTGTGCTGACTTCCTCCGTTTGAAGAAAGAAGTCACCTTAACGAATGACAGGTTTGATGTTCATGACCGTCACCTCATGGCCTATAGGCTGGGAAACCTTCATCATGGATGACGATGATGTGTGACAGAGTGGCGGCTTCTTCCTCTGTGTTCCATCTTTTCTAGTTGATGGTGGTGGTCTTTGATACTTGGTGGTTGTCTATTTTGATACACTTTTATGGTTTGAAACTTGGATAGTATCTATGTGGTGGTTTATGACTTTTAGATTGTTTAACTTGTTTAATTTATTCTGTTGTGGTTTGGTGGTGACAGTGTGTGCCACCCCCCTTTTGTGGTTATCTTTATGTATGTTGTTTATTAAGTGGTTTGTAAAAAATTTTGGAATTTTAATAGTGTCGTTATGCTACCAAAGTTTTCATTAATTTTAACTTAATGGTTTATGGAATAGACCCATTTTGGTCTTTTGTTAATCTATATAAGTTCTACTCCCATGCATGCCATGGAATGCAAGTATTTAGATTTTTTCATCTTATTGCAGTTTTTAATCCTTTAAAGCTTTTATGTTTACCCAATCCCAGGGTCCTATTATAAGACTCTATGGGATCTAACTTGTCTGTTGTGTGTGGGTAGAGCATCGCACTCTGATGCTACTGATTGTCACACCCCGTTCCATATAGAACCGGACCGGTGATCGAGTTAACTTTTGTACCCAAAACCTGCCAGGATCATCTGAGACAGTAACCATAGCACAACATACACACACACACTAACTCAAGTAATTTCTACATTTCAGTGGAAGTCTTAAACATACATACTTGTAAATACCCTAATACGCTTGATACCCAAATTGTATTACATAATACATTTACATGTGGGCCCCTAGGCGTGATATATACACAAGAAATAAAATTTACACATCTAGAGCACAAAAGGGATAACATTTCAAAATATAATCAAAAGAATCTGGTGTAGGTATTAGTGTTGTTGTCCCATAACACAACTCTCACATGGGCACTTGGCCTCGTGCCTAAGATCTTCAAGGACTCACCAGTCCTCGATTGGAAACTCCACAGTGGATCCAGACTCTAGCCCTTCGACTGGATAACCTGCAAGATCATCTAAAAATGGTGTGCATGTGTGATGAGCTCACTAGCCCAGTAAGTGAAAAGAAAGACCAAATAAGTATGCGCAATACAAATGAACCTATATGCGTGTAATTCATTTTATTATCTTAGTCCACCTGGATAATAATTCTGAGTCATAGGTCATGTGCTACTCACAGCCACAGTGCGCGTATACTCCAAATACGAGCCGCGAACCCCATCCTTCGATACGCCTACAGGGTTGTTGGAGAAGGCCAGCCATAGGTACTGGAAAAGTAAAATGCCAACCCATGGCAACATTAAAGTAAAATACTGACCCACAACAACATTAAAGTAAATTACCGACCCACAACGACATTAAAGTAAAATGGGGCTTGCCCTGCATTAAATTAAAAGCAGTATGATTGGCCCTCTTGATATATTACCGAAGTTGGCGATAGTCCTAATGATTAGCCAGGCATACTTCTAACCACCACCGTTGGTCTACAACCTCGGGCTTCCCCCCATTGATATACCCAACACCTAAACCCCTGCTGAGAAGGGTTTTAGCATAGGGATATGTCATTCCTAACCGTATGCTCCTATGTGAGATAGTATAACTACATAGTGCCACATTCCACGGGCCACCAATATATTCGTGTCTAAGCCGACTGTGGCATCTAGTCTAGCAATGCATCATGTTTGATAATTTAAAGTCATCCATCTCATATCACAAAGCGAGAATAGGCATTTAATAATTTAAGATATCATCATGTCAAGTCATAAGTGAATTTCATAATGCACACATCAATGCATGCAAATGACACGCGTGGATGACTAGTCTACACAATAATAAAATAATGACATGACTAGTCTACAACCAAAATGACATGATGCAAAGTCCTCTTCCCACTTACCCAGTTGTGTACAAAGATCACCTTTGGTACAATGAAGATCTGACACGCGATGACTTAAGATTCTAATATAACCTATCATAAATGAGGTCAAGTTTAGTATAACTCCATTTTAAGCTCATGGCCAATGAGGTATAATGATCCTAATGTGTTTAAAATCACTAGAGAATGTTTGTCACACCACACCTTAAAGTAGACCCAATTTACCATTAGGAACACCGGTGGTGTGAGTAAGACACGTACCTGTCTTACCACGTACCAGAATCTTTGATAGCAATACCTTAACATATTCACAATCTCACAACACAAACCAATATAAGCAGTAGAATCAGAGTATAGTAGCGGAATTTATAAATAAAATGGGAAAAACATCTAATGGTAATATAATAGCAATAACCGAGTTATTCTGTTACATTCATCTATGACGTATACTATAACCTCAAAAATATACAATTCACAACTATATCCAAAAGTATCAAAAGATGATATACAATCTCATGGTGCAGTGTAAGCACAGTGGTCGCAAGCATAGTCCTGGTCATGTTCCTCCGCTTCTGGCATCCACCAGTCGCTTACACCGTACTCTGACCCAGAAGATACTGGATGACCCGCCATCAACACCACGATACCTGCATCATCATCTGAAAAGGGGTGTATACGTGGGGTGAGCTTTCCAACTCACTTAGTGAGAGGTGGGGTCAAGCACATCCAAGCAAGTCAATAGCAGTAGAAATTTATGATGCATGATTGCGAAAATTAAACACATAGCCCATGATGCTCGTGATGGAGTTCATTTATTTGTTATTCACCTAACAATACAAACTAAGTCTCTTAAATGCTACTATGGCGCATTAGGATGTATCCCTCATCTCGGAAACGACATCAACTACATAGCGATACAAACCCTAGCCATGATTAGAAGCCTACCGATCCCCGTATGCTTCTATGGGTCACCCAACAAACCCCTGATAACCCCCTCCTGGCAGTCACGGCACCAGTAACACATTGGCCACGTCAGACAGGTTCCCGCCTCTGACAACAATTACATCGTACCGCGGGAGTGGTACTTCTGAAAGGCTCATCAAACATACCACAATGAGTTATCCAACACCTCAACTCCTGTTGGCAAGGGTGCGTAGCATAGGGAGTGATGCCTAACCACATATATACTACATGCCTTCATAATGATACAGTTAGTATGGATTACACGATACAGGAGAGACCTCGGCCACAAAGTGTAATCCATCTCTAAATATAGTCCCGAGTACACGATACCAACGAGACCTTGGCCACAAAGTGAAACCCAAGACCATTTACCTAATCTAGCATACAAATAGTAGTTGAGTATGGACTACGCAACACCGGTAAGACCTCGGCCACAAAGTGTATCCATTTCCAAATGTAGTCCCGGGTACACGATAACAGCGAGACCTTGGCCACAAAGTGTAACCAGTGACTACAACTAACTCTAATGCATATAATCAATGAATGAATGCATCATACATATAGAAATCATGGCACCGGTACCACCTCGGCCATGCCAGATTCTGTCTCACACACACACATCAAACATACATATGGCGATCATAGTACCGGTACCACCTCGGCCACACCAGATCCCATCATACATTCCATACAATTCATATCATGATCGTAAAATGAAAATTTCAATTAAACAGATAATTCTAAGCATTTGAGCAATTTAATAAATAATAAACATTTCAAAAATAAACACAATCCGTCCCTCACCTGTTTTACAATTGGTTATGTTTGGGTTCAAGTACGGCCACCGATCGATCAATTCAATTCTGACTTTGGGGCACGTGCACATCACTGTCCTAGACACAAGGGAATGGCACATCAGTACGCATCAGAAACATCAAGAGGGACCCACACAGGTCACCCCCAAAATGTACAGACACTGTCACTAGGTGACAGTATTGTCACCGGAAACACCCACTGAAAACAGTGCATTTCCATCGGAAATATCAGTCTTGTTTTCTGTGGAGATGATAGAGAGCACATTAGGCTCATTTTTCCACTAGAAACAATCCATTGGAAACAGCTACAGTGCTTCCTATACCATATTTTCGATGGACACAGAAAGGTCCAACTCAAATTAGGGCATTCCGACTCGGGCCCGATTGCCGAGATTTGTTCCATGGAGTTTGTAGGGGATGTTTCTAGCATCATTCTAAGCCAAGAAAATTCCATTTCCACTAATCCATTTGGGGGATACATCAATTGAATGATCGAAACCCTAGTTGGTATTTTGGCATTACATGTTGATGGAGCTCACCGGGCTTGGTTCAAGCTCGGCAACAACACCGAGAGGGTAAAACACCCAACCCACAACCTTGACGTAGTTTGTACATCAAGATTCTACCCATACCTAGCTTTGCCTAGGTCAAAATGAAGAGAGAGAGTGGCATGGGAGGTTGTACTTACCTTCGACGGTGATTCTGGCAACAAGGCAGCAGCCGGCACCAAGGTAGGCCTTCAATCCACTTCTCCTTCCTCTTCTTCTTCCTTCCTTTCTTCTTTCTCTCCTCTCCTACGTTGGGCACAAGGGAAATGAGGAAATGAATCCTCATTTCCCAACTTATAACTTAAGTTTCGCGGCATGAGGACCTACACAATTGGGTCCACAAGGTGTTCATATCAAGAGGAATATGTGGAGGATGATTTGGGATCATCCGGAACCATTTACGATGTGAGTGGCGGGACCCACGGGCATCGAAACCTCGATAGCAGCCAATGTACCCACCAGAAACAGGCACTGGATTCATGCCCAAGCTGCTTTCGGTGGCTTGTTTCCAGTGGTCAAGATAGCCTATTGTCGTGACAGCTTGCTATCCCAGGGTTGGTCTCGCACGGGTGGTTGCCCTTGGACATGCCTAAGCCTTTTAGGCAATTACAATGTGTGCCAAAAATCAAGTGTGGGGAGTCGGGTCACTTACCATTTGGGATTGGAAGATATGAATCTCCTCCAGTTAGATAGGTATGAAATGCATGAACATGTGGGGTCATCTCTATCCCTTCGGTAATGCACATCCGTGAGCCAAAACCCGATAGTACTTTCGATCTTCGATCTGAGGCCTGTCACAATAGTTCAAATTTGACTTGATTAGGGCATGAGTGTAACAATGTTACCTGATAAATTTGGGCCCAAACGGGACCCAAGAAGTCAGATTGGTGGGTCAACTGGTGGGCAAGGCACCCACCAGTCCTTACTCGCCACTCGACCTAGGGATCTACCTGGACCGACGGGCTAGGAGTGGTGGGTCAGATTACCTACCGGTGTTGCTCACCTGTCGAGCCAATAGCTCTGCTTGGACCGACAGGCCAAGTCATCCACTGGTCTTGCCCACAGATCAAGCCAGTAGTCAACCTAGGACAAGCAAGCGCGGGATTGGTGGGTCCGATCATTCCCAGGTACCCACCAATTAAAACTGGGATTTTTTATGTCCTCTTCTATTCTTCATCCCACCTTGGGGAAACCACCACGGGTTGATTTGACCTTATTTTTCATAAATCTAAGGTTCCAAATCATGATTCCAACTTAGATCTAAGGTCGATCCAAAGTCTTAAGCGTGGATCTTACCTCTTTGCTCAAGAATCACTTGAAAAATCTCAAATCTCCTCTTTAGCTCAAGAGATCGACAAATGCTTCACAAATCTTGCAAATATTCCTTTAAATCCTTCATAAATAACATATAGAAGCTTTATTAAACCTTAGATTCACATTTTCAACAGATCATAACAAGATCCAAGGGATTGTTGCCCAAATCGAAGGGTTCCACTTAGGGTTTTATAAAGGTTTAAGGAATATGGACTTTACTCACCTCAAATTGTAGGTCTCGAGATGAGGATCGTTAATCCAGTGTCGGATTCAAGAGATCTGACCTCGACGACGCACAACGATCATCTTCTTCCCCACTTTCTTCTTCCTTCCTCTCTCCTCTTTCTTCTTTAATTTTCTCACCCTCTATGTAAAACAATAAATGAGGCGAAGGAAAGGTAATAAATGCTATTTATAGTGGGGTCAAAATATCTAAAGACCAAAGTGGTAGGTCACACTAGTTGGTTGGACCCACCTATGACCACCCACCAGTCAGCCAGAACTTAGCCTAAACATTGGGATTTTCAATGGGGCTCGGCCCCGACACATATTTCACTCTTGGTAATTGATTAATATGCATAATTGACATAAAATATGGCTACGTACATTTATTGTGCGTACAAGGCCTCTGATACATGCAAGTGCACGATTTACTTATGCAGACTTCACTAAGCGCTAACTCTAACTCATTTAGCCAACCTGAGTTTAGAGTCACCCTTGCCATCATGTTCCATAATGTACTTGAATTGGCTCACTCGAGTTCAGGTTCTGCAAGACCAAATCGAACCAACTGAGAAATTAGACCGGGTTTAGAAAGTAGGGTATCACAGATTTGACTGCATTTTCCACACATCTAAGGTCCCATATTGTGATTCTAGCCTAGATCTAGGGTCGATTCAAAGTTTTAAGCACCGATCTTACCTCTTTGCTCAAGAACACCTTCAAAACTCCAAATCTCTTCTTTAACTCAAGAAATCATCAAATGCTCTTCAAATCTTTCAATTTCTTCACCTAAACCTTCAAAATCAACATGTAGGTCTTCCATTAAACCTTAGATTCATCTTCTCAAGTGGGATTAACCAGATCTAAAGGATTTCTACTCGAATCAAAGGGTTTCACTTAGGGTTTCTTGAGGGTGTAAGAAATATAGCCTTCACTCACCTCAAATTGTTGATCTCGTGACAAGGATCACTTTTCTGGCGCTGAAATTGAAAGATCTAACCTTGGTGTCGCATCATGAGCATTTCTTCTTCTTTTTCTTCCTTTTCCTTCCTTCTTCTCTCTCTCTCTTCTTTACTCTTGTCCCCCACCTTCTAAAGCATTTATGAGGAAAAAGAAAAGTCTTAATGTTATTTATACTTAAGTTAAAATATCTAATGACCAGACCAATAGGTCACACTGGTGGGTCTGACCCACCTATGACCACCCACCAGTCGACCAAAACTTAGCCAAATAATTTAGATTTTGATGGGACTCAGCTCCCAACACGTATTTCACTCTCGGTATATAATTTAAAATATATACTCGTCATAAAATACGGCTACGTATCTTTGTTGTCCGTACATGGCCTTATGGTATGTGTAAGTGCACGGCTTGGGCACGCAGACTTCACTAGGCACTGGTTTAAACTCGTCTGGCCAACCCGAGTTTAGAGTCACCCTTGCTATCATGTTTCATAGGGTACCCATCTCAACTCATTCATGTTCAGATCCTGTACGACTAAACTGAACCAACTAGGTAAATAAACAGGGTTTAAAAAGTAGGGTATCACAGGTGAACTCCCTAGCTGACAAAGTCTCAGGAAGGGTCCCTTCCACTTCGAGTCTCCATCACAATAATGGGTTTCTTTACAATGATCTCTATGAGATAGCAATCTTCATCATCACTATTTGTTATGGTAATTATCCCTACCATGGGATCATCTTCTTCTTCAGATTCCTCTTCCTAACTTGGGGTGGGAGGTCGAGGTCCTCCATAAATACCCAGAGCCCTGGCTCATACCTTCTTGACTACATTGGAAAGCCATGCAACTGTTGTATCCACCATTTCTGTAAGTGTGGCATGTCCCCCTATTTTTCTAAGGATTCTCAACTGCTCGGTATAGCATTGTTCACTAATGGCTACTTCACCTAACATTTGATCAATCTCATCAGCCTCGAGTTTGATGTCAACCTAACGATTATAGACATAAGCCATGTGTTCTGTTATAGGATTTCCTTCACCTTCAAAGGTGATCTCATACCCTTCACTATCTTCTAAATCTGATGCCGACTCATCTCCTTCCATGTGGATCGTGAGTGATGATTGGATTGCATCTATGGGATCAATCATTGGGTCATCTTCACTAAGGGAAAATACTAAATATCCTCTTGAATCTCTTGGAGAATAGTATCCTGACTCATCATCTTCGTTATTATCCCAAGGCCCCTGGTAGTCATCCCAATCTGGATACTCATCATCATCTCAAGAACTAGAGTCATCTCCATCATTCTCATCTTCGCTCTTGTCCTTGTCATAAAATCTGTGTCACTCCCTATGTAGATTAGGGAGGTGTGCTTTTTGATTTGTTCTCCTACTGCCAATGCTATTACTGCTCTAAGGAGGTCATCCATGACTTCTTTAATGTTTTCTAAGTTATGCTCCTGGGGTATGGTGGGCTGAATTAGAGAAGTGGGATCACCATCCTAGCCTTCTCTTAAAGCTTTCACTGATCCCATTGATGAGGTCATCTTTGGGGAGTCTTCCCATGCCAGGCTTTCTACTATAGCGGGTGTATCTCACAAGCCGTTGTTCCCTTTCATGGTTTCCTAGGTTGGTCTTATCTTGATGCAGCTCACCCCGGTATTCTGCAGCTCCTTGAGCGTAGGCTGGATAGAGATGCCTCCCTTGGACTTCCATTCTCTATAACTGTGTGAGTGTCCAAACACTTCTTATTTAATTGTCCTTTAAGTTCTTTTGGCTAACATGGTCTTCATCAGGTGTCTCTGAATGCCTATGCTAACATTAGGAGAATGCACCAGGGTTTATGTGAGGTGGTGGTGCTCTATAAGGTGTCATCCTTTCCCTAACCTTGTCCTTCTTCTTTATTTTCTCTTATTTTGACCATTCCTTATATTTCCCAAGACGGGGAGAATGCTACTTTAAGAAGACAAGTCAGCCCTTATCAACAATAGCTTGCTGGCTGGAAAACTCATATTGACACCCATTAGCTCCTCGATGTTCCCTAAGGATGACCCCGAGTAAGGCTTGGATGAGGATTTTGACTCTTAGGGATCTGCTCTTGTTGTTCCTGCAAATACAAGCATATGTATATCTTTTTTTTCTCTTTTTTGTACTACCAGACTTGGCATTTTATGAATGTAAATCTATCTTTAGCATAAAGAAAATCTCCTTTGTTTATGAATTTGAATTTTTAGGCACCACAACTCAAGTTTTTAATAGAATAATCAAAATAAAGCAAAAATCCAAATATCACTTCACTTTTACTACCAAGTGAATTACATAGAATGGAAATAACTTTCCTACCACAGACAGGATAGGTAGGTAACAATTAGGGGAGACAGTTCTTGGGGTGGGTAGAAGTTCACCAATTCACTTGGGTACTCTGCTTCCAATCCATACTGTCAGCTGATGTAAGTGGGCAAGTAAAAGGACATATGAGTCAATCCCATCAACCTGACATAGTTGTATCCAAGGGTCTTCATTAAAAAATCCTCTTATGACCACCATGGGCATCGCCATGCAATATCCTGTGTAGTTCTTCCTTGTAGGTACTCCTCCCAATCAACAATGAGTTTGAATTCTGGGACTTCCCTCTTATCTTGGTAGCAAAGAGCTCCGAGTTGGCATCCATTTAATGGCCTAATCAGCTTTAGTTTTTCAAGTAGCCAAAGTTGGAAAATAGCAGGACTTCCTTGATAATGATCAAGTCCAAATCTATGGCTATGACTCATTTCATCAAATCCCTTGAGTGTCTCTGCAAGGACCGTGGGGATGATATCACCTCCTTCCTTTAATTTCTTTACCACTTCTATCAGAACAAGTGGCGCACCACATTTGGGAGTTCGGAGAATATTGTGAGCTATCATGAAAAGTAGGTAAGCATTCTGTAATATTTGCTGATGGATTCCTCCTAGTGATAGATACCAGGTGAAGATCCTGGCCTCCTTCAAAATGTCAATCTTCCTATATCTAATGAAATGCTTCATTTCCTTCTTTTCCCATCCAAAGAAGTCCTGAATTTTCTCCGAGTAGTCTTTCTTCAAAGATGGTTGAATCAATCTACCCTCAGGTGGAGACAACATACAAACTTGGAATTCATCGAGAGTTGGGCAAATCTTAAATAACCCAAATTGAAATACGTGAAGATTGGTATCCTAGTGTTGAGACACCTGTTGGAGTAAATTGTGATGTAATTTTACACACCCAATCAGACTGGGCATTAACATATTCATAGATTCTAGTAGTCCTGGTGCCATTATTTTCATGTCCAGGGTCCATTTTCTTAATGTCTCATCCAAAGAGCCCATGAATTTTCCTACAGTCATCACAAACAAAGAGAAGATATGATGATTTTTCAAAGTATCACTCATTAGCTATTGACACAACCAAACCTTACCATTGTTGCATTAAAGTTTTTTATTTTTACAAATCAAGGATGGGGAATGAACTGGCCTTGATTTACTAGTGCCGGGTGGTGAACTTTGGGGGGTGGAATTCTGGATGAGAATTTGGAGGACCACGGGTGAATGATAGATACATAATAGCCTTGTATGCCAAATAGCGATTCTTGGGCGACACAAGCTATGATGATCTTTTTAGATACCTTGATTATTAATCTAGGAACCAATTTATTTCCTTAAGATTGTTGAGACCGCACATGTCAAGTTGCCCATGTATCCCTTAAGAGGAATCAGGTCTAACGTAGCGTCGGGCCAAGGTGGAAGCACGGCCAGATGGAGGCCGAGGTGAAAGCATGGCATAACGGAGGCCGAGGTGGAGCACGGCATAACGGAGGCTAAGGTGGAGCACAGCCTGATGAAGGCCGAGGTAGCAGCACAGCCTGATGAAGGCCGAGGTAGCAGCACGGCCTGATGGATGCCGAGGAAGCAGCGCTGCCTGATGAAGGCCGAGGTGGAGCATAGTCTGATGGAGGCCGAGGTAGAGCACGGCCTAATGGAGGCCGAGGTGGAGCATAGCCTGATGGAGGTCGAGGTGATAGCGTGGCTTGATAGATGCTGAGGTAGCAGCACGGCATGACAGAGGCCAAGGTGATAGCGCGGCCTGATAGAGGCCGAGGTAGCAGCACGGCCTGATGAAGACCGAGGTCAGGCATGGCCTGATGGAGGTCGAGATAGCAGCGTGGCCTGATGGAGGCCAAGGTAGTAGCACGGCCTGATGGAGGTCGAGATGATAGCGTGGCCTGATAGATGCCGAGGTAGCAGCACGGCATAATGGAGGCCGAGGTGATAACGTGGCCTGATAGAGGCCAATGTAGTAGCACGGCCTGATGAAGACCGAGGTAGCAGCACGGCCTGATGGAGGTCGAGGTAGCAGCATGACTTGATGGATGCCGAGATAGCAGCACGGCACGATGGATGCCGAGGTGAAAGTGCTGCCTGATAAATACCGAGGTAGCAGCATGGCATGATGGAGGCCGAGGTGCTAGCGCGGCCTGATAGAGGCCAAGGTGGGTCACGGTTGATGGAGGCCGAGGCAGAGCACGGCCTGATGGAGCCCGAGGTAGCAGCACGGCTTGATGGAGGCCGAGGAGATAGCACGGCCTGATAGATTCCAAGGTAGCAGTATGGCATGATTGAGGCCGAGGTAGAATCATGGACTGATTGAGGCCGAGGTAGTAGCACGGTCTGATCTAGGCCGAAGAAGCGGCTCAGTCCTGTTCAGGTTTGCTTACATGCTTCAGCCGTGCTGAGGAAAGTGACATATTTTGCCTCATCACCAGCCCCCCGCTCTAGCAGTTCGAATCGACCTACTAGAGGATTTAATCCGATGCGAGATGCACCACTTCACTTGCTCAGTGAGGCGCCTTCATGGGGGTTAAGAAGAAATGGCCCAATCTGAGGAGGACTGTCCCAATGATGTCGGGTTGATAATTAGAGAGCCGGAACAGGAGGTTGTTGAAGGCGAATGAGGTTGCTGAACCCTTAGGCCTATCAGAAGCGGTTGGATGACGTTAACATTTCTTCGTTTCAGGTCGGCTCAGTAGATGCCATCTTCTTCATTCAGAGTAAAATGCCAGGCTACAAACTGACGGACTATGACTGGCGCGTTACGGTCCATGCAACTCTAGTCCAGCCCTATAGCTCAATCGATGTTGGTGAAGAGGTGATCCGACTCGAAGGATTTTCTTGTGCTGAGCTAGGTCCATGAATTAGCCCCCCGGGATTAGTCTCATGTATTTAGATCCATATTTATGTAGATGTCTCCTTCGATAGCGATGTATTTTGAGGGCCTTATTCCCATTGTTGGAGAATGAAATTTTTATTTTATGTCTTCATCTCTCAGTGTTCTTGTGCTTCTTTCTTTATTTTTCTTATGCTTCGGGCATGGACCGAAATGAGTAACTTTTTGGATAAATGAGGACGAGTGCAGCCGTCTGAGTGTGGCCTTGAGGCGCTAAGCCTTGGACTAGCCATAGGGGTTCCGAGCTAGGGCTCAATTTTTTGATGTGCCTTGCATTAAGGTCTTTTGTGGTGCCGAGTGGGGGCTTAGGCTTGCTTGACTTAGCTCGTAAGGGCTTTGAGTTGTCAGACTAGGGTCTGGTCTTGGTGCCTCACTGGTTGAGGTCTTTGAATCACCAGACTAGTGTCTGGTCTTGTGGCCCCAAGGTGGAGCTCGGTCTTAGATGCGCTGAGCTAGGGCCCGGTCTTTGTGCCTCATTAGTTAAGGTCTTTGAGTTGCCAGACTAGGGTTGGTCTTTTGGTGTTGAGCTTGAGCTTGGTCTTAGATGCGCCGAGCTAGGGCCTGGTATTTGTGCCTCATTGGTTAAGGTCTTTGAGTTGCCAGACTAGGGTCTGGTCTTGTGGTGCCGAGCTGGAGCTGGGTCTTAGACGGTGCCGCGCTGGAGCTCGGTCTTTTTGCCTCGTTGGTTAAGGTCTTTGAGTCGCCAGACTAGGGTCTGGTCTTGTGGTGCCGAGCTAGAGCTCGGTCTTAGATGCTGTCGAGCTAGGGCCCGGTCTTTGTGCCTCATTGGTTAAGGTCTTTGAGTCGCCAGACTAGGGTCTGGTCTTTGTGCCTCACTGGTTGAGGTCTATGAATCGCCAGACTAGGGTCTGGTCTTGTGGTGCCGAGCTGGAGCTTGGTTTTTTATGCTACCGAGCTGGGGCCTGGTCTTTGTGCCTCATTGGTTAAGGTATTTGAGTTGCCAAACTAGGGTCTGGCTTGTGGTGCCGAGCTGGAGCTCGATCTTAGATGCTGCCAAGCTGGGGTCCGGTCTTTGTGCCTCATTGGTTAAGGTCTTTGAGTTTCCAGACTAGGGTCTAGTCTTGTGGTGCCGAGCTGGAGCTCGGTCTTAGATGCTGCCAAGCTGTACACAATCTTAGAAGAGTAAGATATTTGCGAGAAGCTTCATAGTATATTGATGTGTTGTATACACTTGGGATAAATGCATTGCTTCAAAATAGACTATAATCTGCTACGTGATTGAAATTGAATAATTGCTAAGGTGCTGAGAGTATAAAATCTTCAAGACTAACACCCAATCGATGGGATTTCAAGGCAATCTACTGATAAAACTCTCTACTGATAAAAGTGTCTACTAGCCTCAGTGATTTGGACTGTAGGCAGTTGTTCAACTGGCTCGGCTCGGGCTAGGAGGCTTTCATCTCGACAATCAACAACTTCTACCATACATGCTAGGCCCGAGCACGGTTTTTTGATAGATTTTATGAAGTTGGCATAGCATTCCCGGGATTCCTTCTGGCCGGACTTGCATTCTCTGACTCCATTGTTGGTTGCAAATTTGACCTTCATGTGCCTAGTGGACATAATTGCCCTAAGACCATTGAGACCAGGTCGGCCAAGGATTGCATTGTAGGGTGGGGCGATCTTGGCAACCATGAAAGAGACCATGGTTGTGGCTATCTAAGCTCCTTGTCCGATGGTTATAGGTAGGTCAACAACTCCCTCGAGCTCAGTTGGCATGCCTGAGAATCCGTACAAGGGTCCTGGGGCTAGTTTTAAGGTTCCGGTGCCAAGCCCCAGTTTTATGAAGGCTTCGTATGACATGAGGTCAACGGAGGCTCTTGTGTCCACTAGGACCCTGTGGAAAGGGTGGTTGGCCACCACTAATTGGATCACGATAGCGTCATTGTGAGGCCAGTTCAACTCTTCCAGATCTCTGCCAGAGAAAGTAATGGGTGGATCCATTCTGAGGGCTTTGACAGGTTGTTCCGTGACACATACGAACCGCACATGTGCTTTGGCTTTTCTGACTGATTCTGTAGTAGGTCCGCCCATGATTGTTAGGATGGTCAGACCCAAGGGCTGGTTGTCGTATGTGACAGCTCGGTCCGTGGCTGGATCCTTGGATGGCTCGGCCTTGCCTTGGCTCGGCTGGATATCATCTCTCCTCGGCTCGGGCCAGTTCCCACCATATTTCTACTTCAAATATTGGTTGAGGTATTCGGCCTTGATTAGCTCATCAATCTCCCTTTTCAGAGACTTACAATCTTCAGTGTCATGTCCAAAGTCTCGGTGGTATCGACAATACCAGTTGGGGTTCCTCTCTTCTAGTTTACCTGCCATTGGCCTAGGCCAGCGAAAGTACTTCTGATTTTGGATCTCTAAGAGCAGGTTTGTTCGAGAACGATCAAATTCATATCGCTCAGGTTCAGCTGTGTCCAGACGCCAATCTGTTCTATTTTTCTTCAGCTCACGAGAGTCGTCCCTATGTCTCAGAGCCCTTTTCTTCTCCTTCTCTGCCTGATCACCCTTGTCAGCTATTCCTTGGGCGGCCAAAACTTCCTCCATGTTGGCGTATTGATTGCACCGTCTCAATAGTGCAAGCATCGTTTCTGGTAAGTCGAGGGCCAGGGACTGAACCAGATCGGGGTGTATTACCTCATTACACAAGGTGCTATACGCCACTCCTTCTGGTAGGTTTTTTACCTCCAGGGTCGCCTTGGTGAATCGGGCAAGGAATTCTCTTATTGTCTCCCTCGCTCCTCGCCTTATGTTCATCACGTTCTGCGTAGTTTGCTTCTGCTTCATACTTGCTTGGAAACGTGTGAGGAACACTCTTGTCAGTTCTTCATAGATGCGGATGGACCGTGGCCGTAAGTTTGACATCCAGACCAGTGTAGCTCCTTTTAATGAGGCTGCGAAAGCACGACAGAGAGCGGCATCTGACCTACCATGAACTGTCATGGTTGAGTTGTAGTATAGTAGATGACCGTAGGGATCTGTGGTGCCATCATATCCATTGAAGACAGGTATCATAAAATTTGAGGGTAGCTCGGCGTCAATCAGTTTGTCGGAAAGTGTATTATGGGCCAGGGTTACAGTCATGTCGGTCGGGTGCCCCTGCCTCTGCATTCCCTCTATTTGCTCAGTGAGTCGCTAGATGCGGCTCTCAAGGTCGTCTCATCTCTCCTCAGCTCGGCCATCTGCAGATCGACGTGCCCCTTCTCCTCTTCTGGGGCTTCTTCCTCAGCCTTAGTGACCATGCCGTGGTGCACCTCTAGTCGGCCCGATGGGCGAGCTCTGACCAGGGTGGGGTCAATCTCGCTGAGCTTGCCTCTGGTAGTTTTCATGTTCTTCTCTATGCGGACAAGTGCCTCTAGTGAGTCTTTGAGGCGACGGTTGGCGTCCTCCTACCCGGTGTGGGGATCTATGAGTATCATGTGTCTCTGGGCTCCGATGATGTTCAGAACAATCGGCTCTCCCGATCCGGGCAGGGAAGGGACCTCGCCTACGCCCCTCAGTAAGAGATCATGGTGGTACCAAATGAACAGTGTGCGAAGTTCTGGCCGACCCCCTTCTTGCTGTTGATTGGGGGGTGACGCTATTGTCAGGAGATTCGTCATTGGGATTTCTGCTCAGAACAGGTCTAGGCGGCTGAGCTGAACTAGTGCATGGTACTGGAAGTGCGGAGCTGAACTGTCGTATGAAATCCCTCACCAGTGAGTTTGTGGCTAATACCTGTAGCTGCAAGCTCTGCATCTGTTCTTCCATGTTCGGGGAGTTACCCGGGACGATGGGACATGGCGGGATAGCTGAGGGTTCTGCTCGCGCTGATCCCCCTCTCCCTGGGCAACCTGTGCATCGGGCCTAGTTTGCTGGGGTCCTTCTGGAGGGGTCTCTGCTGGGACGTTTTCCTACCCTGCCACTGGTGGTGAATGGGAACGTCCAAGTGGTACTTCTCGAGTGGATCTTGCTCGCATTGTCGTTGAAGAAACGACCTTCTCACTCCTTAATTGCATTGTTCCAAGGTGACTTTTTGTAATAATTTCCCACAGACGGTGCCAATCTGATGTGGAAAATTTTGACCAGACAATCTTCCCTGCAATTCCTGGTGCTTTGGCCAACCTGCACAGAAGAGATGACAGGGGAGAGCCGAGCTGACCCGACATGGGACTCTCCGATGCCTAAGTTAAATCTTTCCACAACAGATGGTCAAGGGAGCTTTTCCAGTAAGAGAAGTGAGTAATCGATCCTTTGTAATGGAGGCTTACCTTGGTATTTATAGGCTGCTGATGGTGGGCAAGTGGGAGACGATTGTGAAGAGTCCTGTTTAGGCGTGGAGTCCTCAAGGGGAGTGGCTCTGTGGTTCTGGGAATATTCTTGGAATATTCCCCTCTTAACTCGGAAAGGCCAACCGTGTGAGTCTATGATGACGTGTAGTGGATAGAGTCTTGTCCTCAGGAATAGGGATTACGTTCCTAGAATGAAGGGGTGGACGAAAACACATTTCTGGAAACCTTGTTGTTGACGTCGGGCCGAGGTGGCAGCACGGCCAGATGGAGGCCGAGGTGAAAGCACGGCCATATGGATGCCGAGGTGAAGCACGGCCTGACAGAGGCCGAGGTGAAGCACGGTATGACGGAGGCCGAGGTGGAGCATGGCCTAATGAAGGCCGAGGTAGCAGCATGGCCTGATGGATGCCGAGGAAGCAGCGCGGCCTGATGGAGGCCGAGGTGGAGCATGGCCTGATGGAGGCCGAGGTAGAGCACGGCCTGATGGAGGCCAAGGTGGAGCACGGTCTGATGGAGGCCGAGGTGATAGCATGGCCTGATAGATTCTGAGGTAGCAGCACGGCATGATAGAGGCCGAGGTGATAGCGCGGCCTGATAGTGGCCGAGGTGATAGCGCGGCCTGATAGAGGCCGAGGTAGCAGCATGGCCTGATGAAGATCGAGGTAGCAGCACGGCCTGATGGAGGCCAAGGTAGCAGCGCGGCCTGATGGAGGCCGAGGTAGCAGCACTGCCTGATGGAGGCCGAGGTGATAGCACGGCCTGATAGATGCCGAGGTAGCAGCACGGCATGATGGAGGCCGAGGTGATAGCGCGGCCTGATAGAGGCCGATGTAGTAGCACGGCCTGATGAAGACCGAGGTAGTAGCACGGCTTGATGGAGGTCGAGGTAGCAGCACGGCCTGATGGATGCCGAGGTAGCAGCACGGCATGATGGATGCCGAGGTGAAAGCGCGGCCTGATAGATGCCGAGGTAGCAGCACGGCATGATGGAGGCCAAGGTGCTGGCGCGGCCTGATAGAGGCCGAGGTGCTGGCGCGGCCTGATAGAGGCCGAGGTGGGTCACGGCTGATGGAGGCCGAGGCAGAGCACGGCCTGATGGAGCTCGAGGTAGCAGTACGGCCTGATGGAGGCCGAGGACATAGCGTGGCCTGATAGATTCCGAGGTAGCAGCACGGCATGATTGAGGCCGAGGTAGACGTGCGGACTGATTGAGGCCGAGGTAGTAGCACGGCCTGATCTAGGCCGAAGAAGCGGCTCAGTCCTGTTCAGGTTTGCTTACATGCTTCAGCCGTGCTGAGGAAAGTGACATATTTTGCCTCATGAGGAAGTGTGTTACAACTGTCAAGCAATTTAAAGAAAGCTAATGCCTGTTTTGTTTAAGCATAATGGGTTTAAACTCATATGCCTAATCTTAAATATGATGGATTGAACTAAATCAGTTCAATTCAAACTAAAGGCTTCGTTTAGTTGTAAGGGGAATGCAAATTTATGATGTAAAGTGGAATTTTTTTCCCAGGGGAAATAAATTTTAGATGTTTGATTGCAAGGAAAATATATTTACACATAAAAACAATTTCACTTATCCTTAAAATTTCCCTTCTTATTTCCTCACCAAAATAGGAAGAAAAAATAAAACCCTACTCTCACGATCTCTCTCTCCTTGCTCGCAACTCTCACCCCGCTCATGGCAGACAATCTCTCTGTCTCAACCTGCTTGATACTCTCATCTTAGACGATCTCTCTCTCTCTCTCTCTCTTCACTCAGAGCCACAGGCAATAGATGTGCTTCAAACGAAGTTGAATTTCTTGGATGACAAAGGAGGAAGTTGCCAGTCATCTAAGAAGACTCCATAAGGAACCAACCACCATTACAGGCCTTAGAGAAACAACAGGGTGGGTGCGCAAGCACAAGCAAGAAACTCTCTCATTGGAAGTTTTGCTCCTCTGACCTAAAAGTTGCATTGCCACCCGCATTCATAACCAGAATTGCTTGTGTCATCTCAAATTTTATTCAGGTCACAACTCGGAAAACTGAATTCTGATTCTTTGATCATATTAATCTGGGCTGGGGTAGGTTTCTTCTGGTATGAGATTTTGAGGTGTTCTGTTTTCATCTATACCAATCTTTTTATATTGTTTTCTTTTAATCCAAATTTAGTAAGATTGGTTGGATTGCAAGTTTTTAAAAATTTTACATCAATTTTACATCCAACCAAACAATTTCGGTAAATTAATTTCACTTCACTTCGGTTGCAACCAAACAACTCAAAAGGGGAAAAATAATTCCTTCCCTTCACTTCATTTCCCTTCCCTTCCCTTCACTTCCCTTCCCTTTCCCATTTCCCTTGCAACCAAACGTAGCCAATGTGAATTGGCTTAGTTTTGGCATTCTTTTATGTTATCAGAACATAAAAGGTGTGAAATGATCCCATTAAGAAAGGGGTATTTTTGTATTTTCATGTGGGATTTTGATTTTGAACTCTCAATTTTCAAAATTCAAAGTATAAGGTTTGCTAACGTGTACAACCATTAATGTGGGTTTTGAAAACGTATGTAGATACATGACCTGACCCACAACCCAATATGTAACCCAAATGACCCATTTATGCCCAGGGTTGACCATTGACTGGTTCGGCCAATAGCTGCCTTTATTTTGGTTCTTGATTAGATTAGTTCAACATTTGTTGACTGATTCTGTTATGTTAAGTTTAATCGGAAATAGTTTCTCAAATGTGTTTGGTTCCATTTATTTTATTTTATTTTTCCAGAAATTATGAATGGGTATGAAATCAATTTAAAGCAGTTTTAGGCCCAACATGGGATATTTTGTCATTGGAGAACATTATTTTGAACACCCACATTAAGGGAATCTTTGGCTTTATTAAGCATCCTTTTGGATATTCAAGGTATTGTTTGGCTGCATAAGGGGGTGTTTGGCTGCATTAAGTGTTGTATGGTTGCAGAATGACCTTAGGCTACATAATTTTGATGGCTAGTTAATTAATTTTATGCTTTAATTAATTGAATAATTGTTTATTTAATCATTTTAGTTGATTATTATGTTCGTTCTCCATTTATGCCATGTCACATCCATGTGTATTATGCCATATCACATTATGACAATTTTTTATGTGGATTGAATGCCCATTTCTAGAAAGAGTGGACGTATTTTCATAATTGTAAAAACAGGAGAGTGACACCCAAGATATGACAAGTTTCTGACTTGAAACACCTCTTGGCCTTAAAAACTCCACCATCCTGGTGTGTCCTTTCTCCTCCTCTAAGGAGTGTACGGTGTTGTAGTTCCCTTTTAGACCTTCCCGTCATCTCTTCTAACCAGTCATGGCTTCTCAACATTTGCATTTGCCATTACCACCACCACCAACAACCTTACCTGATTCATCACCGCCACCTACTTCTCAGTCAGAAGATATCTCAGATAGTGAAGATGTGCTTATTCTTGACAATGAAACCGAGGAGCGACTTGCACATTGTGAAGCACTAACGCTTGCGGGTTATATTCTGCCTCGGAAATCATATAGAAAGCAGGCAGTAACTGAGGCACTCACCTCTACCTGGAATACTAGCCACCCAGTGGTTGTATCTTCCATCCAAAGGCATACATATCTCTTTCGTTTCCAACACCCAATGGACGTTCACAATGTTCTCAATGAGGTTCCTTGGTCAGTAGCAGGGAACCTAATTGTCTTGGAGCGTTGGACGCCATCGAAGGATTGGCCGTTTTCTTCAATAGACATATGGGCTCAGTTTCATGATATTCCCGATGAACTCCAAGATCATCAGCTGGTGTCTCCATAGGTCCAGATTGTGGGTCATGTTTCTAAGATTCTGCAAGTCTCCGGTATGCCAAAGAGTGCAATTCTTTAGAGCTCGCATCACCTTGGATGTAAATAAGCCATTAAAACCATCACTGAGTATCAAACGACGAAGCGGACTGCAGCTCCCTATACGGATCCGGCATGAGCGTCTGCCTCCCTTTTGTTATTATTGTGGCCTTCTGGGACATGATGAACAATGATGTAAAATCTTGTTCGAGAACGAGCAGGAGCATCGTGCCACCCACGGTTGCCCTTCCACCACCCCCTGCCTTGACGTCACGTACCATCACTTTCATCCAACTCTTAGGTGCCCAGCTCCAGATGCGGCACTTCTTGAACGCGCCACCATTGTCCTACCCAAGGATTAAAGTATCAGTATCGGTCGTCGTATCGGTCGGTCAAAATTAAGATACGTATCGGAGGGTATCGTATCGTATCGGAGATACACTAAGATACGCTAAAGATACACACATAAATGGATAGGAAACAATTTTTTAAACACTTTTGTATAAAGAATTTGTTAAAAAAAGCTATTGATAACATGTATTATGCATAAACACTAAATTGAGGGTATCGTACTAAGAATTCAAGGTTTGTAGTTGTCCTATAAATGTAAAATCCTTGTTCCGAACTTTGATTTTCACTTTAATTAGAGAAATATGGCTGACAGCAACTTTGGAACAAAAACCCTTCAAAAAATCGTGTTTATCTGAAAAATTACCCATCTTGGCCATTATATGACCGTAGCGCACTGTATCGGTACATATCGATACTCACCGATACGTATCGATGCTCACCGATACGTACCGATATATATCGATACTACCGATACATACCAATATATATCGATACGTACTGATCGATACATACCGATACTCACCGATACGTACCAATACATACCGAAACGTACATTTTATCTCAATTTTATATTTTTCATAGAGTCGTATCGAGGCATATCGTATAGTATCGATGTGTATTGGTGGTGTATTGATGCATATCGATATGTATTATAGGGGATATATATCGATACGAAAGGATTTAAAAATTTTATGTATCGTATCGGTGTGTATCATATCGGTCGACTAAATTTAAGATACGTATCGGAGGGTATCGTATCGTATCGGTATCGGAGATACTTAAAACCATGGTCCTACCAAAACAACAAACCACCACCTCACCAGCTGCCGCCACCGCCTCGTTCAGTCGACGATCACCGCCACCTACGGTAGTGGCATCAACCTATTCCTCTCCTGTAACTGCCTATGGTAGCCTTCAATATCCAAACCCACGTTCTCCACCTCCATCATCTCATAACTCACAACCCATTAACTCACCAATGCTATTAATTGCCCCACCATCAATAGCACATAACCCACATTCTCCTTATACTAGTGATAAAGAATTACTACCACATGTTATAGAAACTTTACCCACCCATCATGGTCCATTACCGTTACCGACCCAACATGGTATGCCAACTTCTCACATGCTGGACACGTCCTCCACCTTCCCTAATAATGCTAGCCTTCCATCTCTACACACCATAACACCTCCTAATCAGTTACACCCTCCATCCGAAAAGGTAGGACATCAATTTCTACATTATCTCCATAACCGACCATGTACTCCTGAAATCACTCAAGCCTTAACAGCCCTCCTCCCACATCTTTCCAATTGTACTGTTTCAAATTCAATAGTCCCCACTAGTCCCAATCCTACCCAATCAGCCATACCAAGTACCATGACCCCAAACATCCAAGGATGAATTCTACAATCCCCTAATAGCCCGAGGATGGCGATAGAGAATTCAGAAGGTTTAGATGATAAGGCAATGAGTTATCAAGATATGGAAATGTGCCATTTTTTAGGGCAGACCCCCGTGGAGGCTGGAGAGAATCAGCCCTAGGGGTTGCAATGAAGCTTTTGGGTTGGAACTGTCAAGGGTTGGGGTGACCCTTGACTTTACATTCCATTCACCATCTCCTCACTACGGAGCATCCTGATATTGTTTATCTCATGGAGACGAAGAGTAAAAGGGCAACAATTCGGAGGTTATGTTGCTCTGGTAAATTTCATGGCTTCACTATAGTAGAACCTCAAGGTGCCTCAGGGGGTCTTGCACTACTTTGAAAGGACAATGTCCAATTGTCTATAATGTCAGCAAACTCAAGATTCCTCGATGTTGAAGTCACAGTGGTGGATACACCACCATTCTATCTTACTTGTGTTTATGGAGATCCTCAAAAACACAAGAGGAAGCAGGTGTGGGATTGCATAACTTCTATTGGAAGATCGCGACAAGGGAAATGGGTATGTCTTGGAGACTTTAATTCATATCTCGCTACTGACACCTTTAAAGAATTTCTTGATGACTGTAATTTTATCGATCTTAGTTTCCATGGCCCGTCCTTCACGTGGAACAATAAGCGAGATGGTTCCCCCAATATCAGAGTTCGATTGGATCGTGCTCTATGCAACCCTGAATGGCAACGTGCTTCGTCAATGCTGTAGTGTTTGTAAAACTTGCAATCAGTTCTGATCATTCACCTCTTATTCTTGATACGGAGGGTGGCTTATCTCGAGGTAGGAGACCATTTCGATTCGAATCAATGTGGTTGAGGCATGAAGATTGTAAGAATGTAGCAACACAAGGGTGGTCTATCTCTCCATCAAGTATGGCAGTAAATCGGGTCATGGGAAAATTAAGTATTGTCGTGCTATTTTCCAAAAGTGGAATAAGGAGGTGTTCAGGAATATTTCTGAAAATATTAAGAGGCTTAAGGCTGAGCTTGAGTACATCCAATGTCTACCCGCTTCAACCTTTTCTCAGAAAAGGGAGACTGAAATACAAAACCTCTTAGAGGCGGAACTTCAAAAGGAGGAGGAGATGTGGCGGCAGAAGTCAAGAATTGCATGGTTGCAGGGAGGTGATAAGAACACTTCTTTCTTCCATTTATCAACTGTACGACGTCGTCATCGAAATAAAATATTAAAGCTCTAATTACCATTAGGGCAGTGGACATCAACAGAAACTAAGGTTACAAATATTCTCAATTCCCATTTCCTTACTTTGTATTCCACGGAATCTATAGATAATGTTGCTCTAGCACAACTCTTAGATATGGTTCAAACTGTGGTTACTGATGAACTAAATAATTCTCTGTGTGTGATCCCAACTTTAGAGGAGATTTGAGTAGCCCTGTTTGCAATGGCGCCTCTCAAGTCCCTAGGCCCAGATGGGTTGCCGCCTATTTTTTCCAACGGTATTGGGACTTGGTGAAGGCGGACCTATTTTCTTATGTTGCTGAATTTTTCAAACAGGTCACATCTCGACGGATCTAAATAAAACTTTCATTTGCCGAATCCCTAAAGTGGCCAATCTTGAGACTGCTGATCAACTTTTCCCAATAAGTCTTTATAATGTGATTTTCAAAATCATTACAAAAATCATAGCTGGTCGGCTTCAGGGAGCATTGAACCAAATTATTTCACCAAACCAATCAGCGTTTATCCCTTCTCGTTTAATATTTAATAATATTATGGTGGCTCATGAGATGTTCCATTATATCAAGAAGCAAAAAAAGGGGAAGGATAAATTTCTTGCATTGAAGCTAGATATGCGTAAGGCATATGATCAGTTGGAATGGAACTTTATTGAATCCATGCTATTGTAGCTGGGGTTTTGCCATGCTTAGGTTGATCGAGTTATGACATGTATCCGGACGGTCTCTTATAATCTCCTTGTGAATGGCTACATCAAAGGGGGAATCATTCCCACATGTGGTATAGACAAGGGGATCTAATCTCACCAGCTATCTTCATCCTCTGCTCTCAAGCTCTCACATCAATCATTAAGCATGCTGAAGATTCGGGTACACTCCATTGAATTAAGGTGCACCACAGGGGATCCCCTATTACACATCTTCTATTTGCTGACGATTGTCCGCTTTTTCGCAAGTTAAGCTTAAAAAAATCACTACTCTTAAAGCTTGTCTTGAGTTGTATTGCAAGGCCACAGGTCAATCTATAAACTTGCAAAAATCCAGTCTCACTTTCAGCCCAAATACTCATGTGAGGATCAAAAGATGGTTCTCTCGTGTGCTTCAAATTCCGTATGGTGATGGGCCCACCAAGTATTTGGGGTTGCCAACGGAATTTGGAATTTCAAAAAAAGATTTATTCTAGGAAGTGAGGGAGAAATCACTTAATAAATTGCAAGGTTGGAAAAATAATTTGCTCTCTTATGCAAGAAAGGAAGTATTGATTAAAGCGGCTCTATCTCCAATGTCAAATTATGCGAGTTCTCATTTCACCAGCCTCACACCATGATTTAATTAGGAAAGCAGCCACTAATTTTTATTGGGGGGACTCGGATAAGGAGGAAAAAATACACTGGATCTCATGGTCAAGATTATGTCGACCAAAAAGTCGAGGAGGGCTTGGTTTCAAAGACTCAAGGCTTCAAAATAAAGCTCTCTTGGCAAAGGCAGCATGGTGTCTATGGTCTTCTCCAGGTTCATATTGGGCCCAATTTCTTAAGTCCATTTACTTCCCTAGATCTGATTTTCTGAATGCAAGACTAGGAAATAAACCATCATGGGGATGGTGTAGCTTGCTAGAAGGGAGCAAAACCTTGACGGCTGGATTGGTGTGGCGCATTAGTGATGGGAACATGGTGGATATTTGGAGTGATAATTGGATACCCTCACTACTTCATTACAAGCTCCAAGGGTCATGGCCAGCAGGTTGTACCCTTTCAAGGGTCTCTGACCTAATAGATCCTTCTACTAGATCATGGAGAATGGACCTTCTGCATCAATTTTTCTAACCGCTAGACATTGAAGCAATTTAAAAAATCCAGCTTAGTATCTTTCCAAGTGTGGATAAGCAAGTTTGAGGAGCCTCCAAAAATGGTATTTTCATTGTCAAGTCGGCATATTATCTTTTGACAAAAATTAAAGATGCAAGGTCTGCCTTAGAAGCATCCACTTCTCCAGTACACCAATGGGATTAGATTCCAGATGCTGTATGGAAGCGGATTTGGTCAATCCAAACTCTTACAAAAATTAAGTCCTTCATATGGAGAGCTTGTAATGAAGGTGTGGCCACGGGAGAAGGCCTACTTTCACGACGTGTCCTAGTGGATCCAAAAGGTCATAGACATGGTGTAGTCATTGAATCGATAGACCACCTTCTATTTGAATGCTCCTTTGCGAAGGCAGTCTAGTATGGGAGCACTCTTTCCAATACTCCTCCATCTGATAGAGCACCAAGATTAACAGATTGGTTGAAGAGTTGGGACCTGTTGGGGGTTCAAGACAAGAAGCTTGCTTGTGAAACTCTCTCTCATGCATCATTTCTATGCTGGTACTTGTGGAGTGCACGGAACGATGGGTTTATTAGGACAAATGATTGGACTCCACAAGAGGTTATTTCTACTGTAGAAAGGGCATTCCTGGAGTTCCATTCAGCCACTGTTGTCGTAAATTCTTCGCCCGCTACTACAACTACCATTAGAACTTTAGAATATGGAAAGTGGGAGGCCCCACCCATGGGTTTTGTGAAGGCAAACTGTGATGATGCCCATCCACAGGGAGGGATTTCTGGTGGACTGGGTGTTATCTATAAGAAACATGATGGGCATCTACACAAGGCACTCTCCATCCCTCAACCATTTGCCTCTACGATTCAAGGAGAAGCTCTAGCTATTAGAACGGCGCTTTTGCAGGCTCTCGGTTATGGCTATACCCATCTTCTAATTGAATCAAATTACAAGGAGATCATCAGCTACATTAAAGATCCAAGCATTTTTCCTCCAGGCGAGGTTGCAGTCGTTATTGAGGATGTACGCAAGTTATGCTCTTCTTTTGTTTCCATATCTTTTCACTTTATTCCATGGGCTTTAAACTCTATTGTAGACGCCCTAGCAAGGGAGGCCTTGTCCATCATGTGTAGGACAAATTGGCCGATTACCACTCCATGGCTTCAAGACCTTTGTGCGAATGAGGCTATTGGTTGTACACATGGTTCTTTCCATCAGTAAATTTTCTTTCCACAAAAAAAAAAAATGCCCTTATCTAACCACAATAATATATCAAAGTGGTTCAATTGAACCGATTACTGGGATGGACCGGTTTGGTCAGGTTGACCAAGTGACCTAGATTTTGACCCATTGGGTTTTCTGACGGTTCGTCAAAAAAGTCCGACATTGACCGAGAAAGGTTAAAAAAATCTAGCAGAAATTTACTGTACGGGCTCATAGAAATAAATTTTTTTATGCGATTATTTATGTTGAGTCCAATTTTTCGTGCTCTTAGTTTTGATATATTATGAGACTAGTTTTGACTAACGTTTAGGATCTGCTTTATGGAAATTATAAGTATGAGAATTTTGTTATTCTTCTTTGAATTTTTCTTAATTAGAAGAAATAAAAGAAAACCAGGCATAGACATCACTTGCATGTCAGCATAGGAACTTATTTGTTGGCTAATGAAATATCATGCCTTGTTTACATATGATTTTTGGTTCATATGCAAATAATCCATAAATTTAAACTGTCAAGTGTAGTTGCAAGCTATTGCAGTGGAATTGATGGAACCCACCAAAGTGATAAAATCCAAGGTTACTACAATGGGTCTGCAACTCAAAGGTTTTATCTTATTTTCAAAAGACATAGAATGTTACACCCGTGCCCTGACTCGGTCTAATTTGAACTGTTGTGATAGGTCTCAGATCAGAGATTGGAAGCACGGTCGGATTTTGGCTCCCTACTGCCCATTGGCTAAGGGGGAGAGATGACTCTACATGTTCGTGCATCGCATGCCAGTATAACTAGAGGGGATTCATAACTTTCGATCCCAAACGGTAAGTGATCGGCTCCTCAAATATGAATCTCGATACATATTGGAGTTGCCAACCCTAAGCACAATCGAGGGCAACCACCCATGCAAGACCAGCTATTGGACAGCAAGCTGTCTTGACCACCGAAAATAAGCCACCGGAACCATTGGGCCTGAATCCGGTGGGCTATTTTCGGTGAGCATAACAAGTTGTTGTCATAGTGTTGATGCTTGTGGGTCCCGCCACTTGCATCATAAATAGTCTCGGATGATCCCAAATCATCCCCCACATTTTTCTCGTGATGCGATCGCATTTTGAACTTAAGTGGTCAGGTTCTCAGGCTCCAAAAGTCACAATAACCCTATCGATCCGAATTGGGTCCAACCAAACAGACCCTAAGGTCCAAAATTAACACTTAAGTGAGTCTCTTGTGTCCAACGTAAGAGAGGAGAGGAAGGAAGAAAAGAGGAAGAAGAAGAAGGAGGAGGAGGGGGAAAGGGTTTACCTTGGTGTCGGCTATAGTCTAGTTATCTCAATCGCTGCCGGAGGTAAGTACAACCTCCCATACCACTCTCTCTCTCTCTCTCTCTCTCTCTCTCTCTCTCTCTCTCTCTCTCTTCATTTTGACCTAGATTAAGCTAGGTTTGGATGGAATTTTAGTGTACAAACCATGTTGGGGTTGGGGAATGCATATTCTACCCTCCCAGTGCTATTGCCGAGCTCAAACCAAGCCAGGTGAGCTCTGACAACAAGTAGTGCCAAATGACCAACTAGGGTTTTGATCATTCGATCGATGTATCTCCCAAACGGCTCAGTGGAATTAGGATTTTATTGGCTTATAATGATGCTAGGAACATCCCCTACAAACTCCATAGAACAAATCCCAGCGATCAGACCTGAGCCGAAAAGCCCCAAAATGAGTGGATTGTTTTGAACCACCATCGAAAACAACCCATCGGATCCACTGGGCCTTCGTCCGGTGGAATATTTTCGGTGGACCTCAGAGGCTTATGAGCTCTTTGCCTCCACTACCAAAAAAAAGACTGATATTTCCAGTGGGAAAAGACACTATTTTCGATGGTTGTTTCCAGTGACATTACTATCACTAGGAAACTTTGACTATATCTTCAGGGGTGACCCAAGTGGACCTCTCTTGATCTTTTCGACACGTACTGTTGTACGATTGCCCTTGTGTCTAGGACAGTGATGCACACGAGCCCCGAGACCGAAACTAAGTGGATTAATCGGTGGCCTTATCTAAACCCTAAAACAAGTAGATATCAATAAGGTGAGGGATGGACCGCGTTTATTTTGGAGTGTTTATTATTACTAAATTGTTCACATACTTAGAATTACATGTTTAATTATAATTGCTCAAATACAATGATGATATGTCATATGTTACATTTGTCATTTTACAATATTTATATGAATTGTTATGGAATTGTATGACGAGATCCGGTGTGGCTGAGGTGGTACCGGTATTGTGATCGTCGTGTGTTTGGTTGTGTGTGTGAGACGGAATCCGACGTGGCCGAGGTGGTACCGGTGCCATGATTTCCATATGTATGTAGCATTCATGCATTGATTATGTGCATTAGAGTTAGTTGTAGTCATGGGTTACACTTTGTGGCCAAGGTCTCGCTGGTATCGTGTGCCCCAGGACTGCATTTGAAAATGGATACGTTTTGTGGCTGATGATTGGTACGAATGTTACGTAGTCCATACTAAACTGTTATATGCATACTAGATTAGGAAAATGGTCTCAGGTTAGACTTTCTGGCCAAGGTCTCACTGGTATCGTGTACTCGGGACTGTATTTGGAGATGGATTACACTTGTGGCCGAGGTCTCACCAATATCGTGTAATTCATACTAACTGTATCACTATGAAGGCATGTGGCATTTATGTGTAGGTATCACTCCCTATACTACGAACCCTTGTCAACAGGGGTTGAGGTGTTGGATAACCCATTATGGTATATTTGATGTGCCTTTCCAGAATGCCACACTCACGCTACGATGTGATTATTACCGGAGGCGGGAACCTGTCCGGTGTGGCCGATGACGTACAAATGTCGTGATTGCCAGAAGGGGATCATCAGGGGTTTACTGGGTGACCCATAGACGCATATGGGGATCGTCAGGCTTCTAGTTACGGCTAGGGTGGTTTGTATCTTTACGTAGTCAATGGCGGTTCTGAGACGAAGGATATAGCCTAATGCGCCATAGTAGCATTTACTAAACTTAGTTTGTATTGTTAGGTGGATAATAAATAAATGAATTGCATCATGAGCATTATGGACTATGTGTTTAATTTTTGCAATCACGCATCATAAATTATTACTGCTATTGTCTTGCTTGGATGTGCTTGACCCCACCCCCCACTGAGCGAGTTGGAAAGCTCACCCCACGTATACATACTTTTTAGATGATGATGCAGGTACCGTGGTGCCTATGGTATGTGACCCAGTATCTTCTGGGTCAGAGTATGGTGTGAGCAACTGGTGGATATTAGAAGTGGGAGAACACGATCAGGACTATGCTTGCAACCACTATGCTTATGCTGCACCGTGAGATTGTACATCGTATTTTGATACTTTTGGGTATAACTATGGATTGTATATTTTTTTTGAGATTTTATTATATGGCATGGATGAATGTAACAGAATAACTTAGTTATTGCTATTATATTATCATTAGCCGTTTCTCCATTTTATTTATGATTCCGCTATTATACTCTGATTCCACTACTTATGTTGGTTTGTGTTGTGAGATTGTGAAAATGTTAAGGTACTGCTATCAGAGATCCTGGTAGGTTTGTATGATAAGTACGTGTCTTACTCACACCACTGGTATTTCTAATAGTAAGTTGGGTCTACTGGAATTGGGGTGTGACATAGAAAGTTGTTGGCAGGAATTAGGTAATGCTTGTCCAAAAGCAACATTATCAAAGATAAGCATAAATGCAAGTGTATTATAGACAGACTTTAACCTAGAAGTTGCTATTCATCCAAAGGTGGTAATAATTTTTGCAGTTAAAGAACTCCCACAGTCATTGTAGTTTTTGAGTGGACCAATGCATTCTAGACCCAAAGGTTGAGAATGTAGTTCGGTTGACACTCTGGTTATGTTTAATGGTTAGTGATGTAATATTAGTTTTAATTTCATTGATGTTACATGCATTAATTATATGTTGAATGGATTATTCTTCCTTGAGTTGAACCATTAAACTGAATGTCTTTAAGAGTAGCTTGAGAATATGGAGCTCTACATATGTCTCAAAGACCTAGTTTTCTATACTAAGGAATCAAAACCAAAAATGTGGTATTATGCTTTTAAACCAAAGAATTTTGCCCTAAAAGGTATTAAACAATTGATCAATGGCAATAGGGTGGATGAGTGTTATATAGCTATAACCATAATTTATAGGTTTATTCCATTTGTTATTTTTGCAATCTGGTTAGACTAATTCGGATTGGTTGGGTTAGATTAGTATCAGTTTTAATCAATCCAATACCAAGATCTTAAACACTGCCATTGATTTTGAAAATCTGTTTATGAACATTAATTGATTAAAATGTGTGGTTTTCTTAAACAAGTTGTGGTTTATTTCACATATAAACGAATTTGTATTTTTCAATAAATGAATTAATTTATAACTGGTCGAACTAAGTGGGAGGATAGAATTTTGGGTTTTAAACTGTTTTATATAGCTCGACCTGTGGGAGGATAAATTCAGTATACTAGGTTGCTAATGGGAGGATAAATTTAGTGTACTATATTACTTTTAATGTAAAATGACTATTTTAGAACTTATTTTTATTTGTTTCAAAACTATTTTAAGTTTTTTACATTGGTTTATTATTATCATGATGTTGAAAAATTATTTATGATTGAAATATATAGTAAATTCATATTCATATCATTTTGTACTTGCATGTTTTGCTTGAAACACCCTATGATGGATAAATATGTTAGAATTAAACTGGGTGTGAGCTTCCGCACATGATATACTGCACAATACATTTCTAGGAAGCTATGGAAGGATTGGGTGGAATCTACCAAAGTGGCACATCCGATTCTTCTATGGTATTTCTAAGTGCAGCAAAGTTGGTGACATTTGCCCAAAGGTGTTGTCACCCAAGTTAAAGAAAAAACATGTATGGAAAGGACTATAACCTAGAGGTGTCTAAACCTATAGATGACAAAAGTAATTGTATTTTCACAGTAAATTTCCATTTGCAAGAGGACCAGTGTATTCTTAGCCCAAAAGATAGGAATGTAGTTACGGTTGTGACTCTTGTGTAGTTAATCTGCTAAATGTACATATTACATTTTCTAACCCAATTATTTGGTGTGTATTTTTCATACCTGAGATTTGTTTAGGGTTGTTTGATCTGGTTTCAGCTTTCAGGGGACCCAAACTAGTTGTTGCTAATCAAAGCACAACTGAAGGAAAATGGAAACAACTTTGCTATCTTATTAAGTTCTATAATGATTTTGGAGTAATTTTGGAATGATTTTGTCCTAAATCCTGTTCTTTGAATTATTTATTGACATTTATGCTCTATTTGTTTGTGTGGTCCCTAGTTGTGTAAGAAATACATTAAAGCATATACTTCTGTATATATATATATATATATATATGTATATATATTCATCTTTAATATGGAAAACACAATAGGAATGGGTGAAATCCACCAAAGTAGTACATTCAGTTTAATTGTGTGTTTCCCAAAGTAAATGTGACATTTGCCCAAAGATGATGTCACCCAAGTTTAAGGACAAAGTGCTTAAGAGCCATGTTTGTATTATTGAGGTTTTTGATATGCTTGGTTAGTGGGAATTTTATGATCTCATTTAACCAAAGATATCATAGTGGCAACTGCCAAAGTTTAAAGATGGTAAAAGTCAAAGTTTAAAGGCGGTGCCTGCTAAGGTTTACTAGTAGTGCTTAGCCAAAGTAATTAGCGGTAAGCCGAAGTAATTGACGGTAAATCAAGATAATTGGTGGTATTCAACAAAAAATCATGATAATAGGCAGTATTTAGCCAAATTTAATGGTAAAGGGCAGTATTTTATCAAAGTTTGAGATTTATAGCAGTATGTAGCACAAATCCAAAGAAGTGGTGGTTTACCACAGGTGGTTCGGAAAAGTAAAGGTATTAACCTCAGGTTATGGTTGTTTACCAAGGTACTGGTTAATATCAAAGTTTCTATCTATGAGGTAATTCATGGTAGGCTGATCTTTGATCAGGGAAAGGACCTACAAGGAAACACGTTTATGTGATCACATGTGTATAACAAAGTTTCCTTGTCTTTATCCCAGGTGATTTGGATAATAAGTTTCTTGTGTTTGTGATAGTATATAGATGCATTCCGTATATTGAGGGGTGTATTTTGCTATTGTTCAACATGAGGGGCAAGTTGTTTAAATTAAAGTTTCAAGTGGGGGTTTTAGCTATGAGTATCTATGGTCAGAATTCAATGGGAAGTTACTATATTAGTGTTGCCCAAGTGGGAGAATATTGGGTTTTGTGGGCTACACTAATGTGGGTGATTCGTTGGGCCCATGGTGGTTCAACCTACTTAGAGGGATAGGCCCAGCCCACCTATTGTGGGAGTAGTTAGGGGTGGGTGGACTACTATAAGTAGTCTCTATGGTCCCTGTAGTCACATAACGTGAGAACATAGCTTCCTCACAGAGCTGTGGTCAAAATTCCTGTGGAAGACTATAGAAGATATTAGAGGGCTAGTTTGTTCGACCAATCTTCAAGTGCGAGGAACCTGAAAGCTTGTGGAGGCTTCCCAAACCATAGTTCGGGTATGGTTTTAGTCCCTAAGAAGACCTCCCTATTTCCTGTTAATTGTATGTTACAACTTTGTTTAAATAGTGTGTTCTAAGGTCTGTGAAGGGATGATCTTACGGTAATATTTTCCTAACACTTCTAACCCAATCCTAGAGAATCTCCATCAACCCATCTATTTCGATTGAAAGCCCCAAAGGCTTATTTTGAATCTAAAATAACATTCTTTATCCACCTGTTGAAAAGCTCTATCCAAAACTCTGAATCTGTGTTAAGGTTTGAAGTGACTCTCTCTCTCTCTCTCTCTCAAGGAATCGACTCTCAAGTGGGGGAATCGAGGTCTGAAATAACGTTTTCATTCTCCCGCTGAGAACCACTCACCATGAACATGAAATTAAAGCTCTGAATCTCCCTGAATCTATGTTAGGGTTTGAAGCGAAGCTTTGTTTTACCTCTCTCTCTCTCTCTCTCTCTCTCTCAACGAATCGACTCTCAGGTGGGGGGATTCAAGATCTGCAATAATATTTTCATCCTCTAGCTGAGAATCTCTCACCATGAATAACTTATAAGAACCAAATAAAAGACACATGTAGAGTGCCCCAGCATTGTTTGTCATCTAAATAAACAACTTTCTCTTTTTCCATTGTTCATGTTATATAGAAGTAGAACATCATAAAGAAATTAAAAAATAAAATCATTTAATCCTCCATGGATGTGAATAATGCTGACCCATAAATTTTTAAAAAATTAAAAATAAAATGAGCATGTGAATACATGAAAGTAAATGCACATTGTTTTTAAATCGGGTCTTTGGGACAACATCTTGACATTTAGGTATGATCGCAAAGAAATCAGTAGAATCTGCAGATGCAGACTTCATATAAATCCCTGGAAGACCTTCACAACAAGCAACACAAATGACCAACCATGTTGATTAGTTACTAAAATCATTCAATCACTCTATTGATTCTTTTTTGGAGTCACTAACCATCTGCAAGGGAGGGGTAAAAAATAGTCCAACACTGAAGGTTAAATATTATCCATCCCTCCAAGGTCTATTCCCGAACAGGAGTTGGATCCAAGCTAAACATTATCTCATAAGCATTACAAATTGAAAGCTAGGCATTTCTTACGCCAGACCAACATGGTTCCTCCTCACTTAAAAGAAAAAAGTTAATATTTTCTTTCTATCAATGGAAGGAAGTTGTGGGAAAACTTTTTTTATTTTTTTATTTTTTAATGCGGGATGTGACAAAACAAATTGTTTGGATATATAGAGAATGATTTTTGGACAAGCCACGTTTCAAAATTCAATCATTGATTCATTTCACCTTCCATGTAATGTCATACCTCTCGTGAATATGCATGCTTGCTCTTATAGTGTAACGCCCCGGCCCTATTAACCTTGCACAATATTGTCATCTTTGGCCCATAGGCCTTAAAGCTTTAAAACACATCTTGCCATGTTAAGGAGGCTAGAGCTTATCAAATAGCCTAGTAATCTATCCCTAGGTGATGTGAGACTAAAGCTTGTACACCTTCACTGATCTCCCAAAACCCCCTAGTACTTGCCGCATTCTTAGTGGAAACACCTCATCGATATCCCAAGTGGGTCTGGTACTTGCCATATTTTTGGATGTCACATGTAGTTTCTTAAACCTTCTTTATAATTTTGAATATTTTAATAATTATTGTACCATGTGCCAATTTTAATTGGATTAAAACTTGGCATGTGAGTAATGGATCATAGGTTCTTTTCATCCAATGATTTTCAGCCCCATTTACCATGTGCTAGAAAGATACATGCTGCCAAAAGTTTAATTGGTCACCAACAGTAAACCATTTATGTTGTAGACATCTCAATTGAAAATTAGCAATATAGTTCCTTTCACATGATAATTAAGAGGCATTTACCAAGCTTTCAAGGGATTTCATTTTTTATTTTTTTATATTTTTGGTAGAGAGCTTTCAAGGGAGTTGATGGTTGAAGAACAGTTGAATGAGCGTATTGTTTGAATAAAATACAAAACAACAATCGTAAAGGGAAATATAGAATTTGTCCTTTGAATATACTATCTACTTTTTTTTTATGTACATGTTGACCGGTTTTTTTTCGTTGAAGCTCAGGCTAACAATGAAGTGGTACGTTTTTGTCAAACATTTATCTCGACTCTAATTATCTACTCATTCCAAGATTGAATGTACTAACCCCAATATGGAAATTTTATCTATAATATAATATGGCAAAATGGTTGTGGTACGTGCAGAAAAATAGGAATGCGGAACGTCCGGAGTCGGTGAATATTCACGTAAGTGATATAATTGGCACCTGTTAAATATGTTAATCCTGCTAACAGAGTTGTAACTGTTTACAACTCTGTTTACTATTATTAATATTAAATAATAATAATAAATCCCAATATAAGCGGACTTCTCCTTTGATTCCGCTTAGAAATCTCGATCCTCTCTCTCTCCTTGCTTCTTCTTCAAGGCTGTTCTTTCTTTCTTCTTCTTTTTCAGTGCTCTCCAGTCTAGTTGAAGTTTTGTTTGTCAATCTCACTGAAGATTTACATCCATAGTAAATTCTCATAGGTTAATAATATCTACCCAAGAAGTAATAATAAAATTCTAGATATTCAATAGCTTTATTTACTTTATCAATTTAAATTTGTCCTCTGCCATACATGCAAGCTTTACTGTCCAAATCCCTTCCTTGATGATTAATATGTAAACATGGTATTTGAATATGTGTAGCTAAGTCTCTCATATGCTTAGTGCCTGAAAATAGTTATGTTGATTTTTTTCTTATCTCATCCTATTTTGAGAGAAAGAGAGAGAGATGATGATGATGGCGGTTGTAAAAGAAGGAATGGAATTGAAGAAGAAGCAAGGAGAGAGAGAGAGAATTGAGATTTCCCAAGAGAATTGAAGGAGGAGTCCGCTTATATTAGATTTATTTATTTAAAAAAAAAATATTAGACAAGTTAAGTAACCATGTCCGTCATCTCTCCACCCTAAAAACTAGGAATCAATTACAATATAAAAAACTAATAGATGGTTTAGATTAATCTAATATTAAATGGATGGTTAATATTAAAAGAAAGTAAAAATAAGATTGCAATACATACGTCCTGCTACCATTCGCTTAGTCATTGTTTTTTCTTTTCTCATAAAAAAAAAAAAAAGAATTTGTCCTTAATCTAGAGTAATGGGCATAATTGGATGACCTCCCGCAGGGGGGGGGGGGTTGGGGAATATAAGAATAAAAAGAGAGAAAAGGGGGTAAAGCGTCACGCGAAAGCAAATGGGCTTTGAAAGCATTGAAAAGGGGTTTAGCTGAAAATTATAAATTCCTTGGATGCACGGGTTCTCAAAATCTCTTTTCTTCCTTGCATCTTCACTCAGCTCTTCTTTGCTTCTCTCTTTCTCTCTCTGAATCTCTCTTTCCGGGCTATGGGTGGAATGAGAATCGCCTTCGGGCTTCTGACCTTCGTCACCTTTGGAATGATAATAGGTAACTTTTCAGACTACAGTTTGCTGAATCTTCAATTCAATTTGGTTTCCATTTGTTACTGTTTTGATTTTTGAGTGGGTTGTTTAGTCTTTTTGAGCCTTTTGTTTATGCCTTGATTGAAGATCTTTGGTTAGATTATAATTCGGTAAGTTTTGCGAGATCTGGTTGCCGTGATCAGGCTTATTTTGGTATTTAAGTTGTTTGGGTTTTACTCCAATTGTTGCCTGACCTCTGACTGGAGTGGCTTCTCATATTTACATTCAATAATTTGTCAAGTCTAGCCTCTTATTTACTGTATATCTGATTTGGAAGAATAAAGAACATTGACCTCATAACTAGTTGAAATCTGTAACCCACTTCTAGGAAGTCTATTTTGTGAGGTTCCCTTTAATGTGGCAACAGAGGTGATGTGGAATGCTAGTCAAAATGATCAAATATCTCAGTCTGGAAGAGAGAGGTGCAAATTGTACCAGTGAAAATTCCATGAACATTATGAGGCTTATGCAAATGGTCTGTGGTTGTTTTCTTGTATATCTTGCCACTTCATGATATTCAACCAGGGTTGATTCACCTTCATTATTCAGATGTTTTCTTGGATCTTCATTTTAACGTTATTGTTGGCCACTTGTAGTCTAGGACCAAGTATATCTGGATGTCAATTTGTCTCCTGTGTATTTGAAAATCCCTGGCAACGTAGTAGCAGTCATTTGGTTAACTTGTGGGCTAGAATCATCTGAAGTATTGCCCTGAATTAATTGTGCATCCATAAATAGTATCCATTATAAAGAATCAAAGCTCTTTCATTGCCCAAAATTTAATATTTTAATATTTTTCTTTGATTTTAGGTAGAATCAGGAGGGAAATTGTTCCTTGCAAATTTAATGTAGACTATGGAGTTATTCAACTCAGTAGTAGGGTTGTCCTCTGCCATGCTCTGATACCATTTAATGTAGGACCAAGTTTGAAACTCAAACTAATACCAACTGCAAGAACTTTTAGTCGAAAGAACAACCACTAACACCCAAAATAAATAGACAATGCACAACAGTCCAGAATTAGGAATTGACAGCCCTTTTTTCAGCAGAAATTCCAACTCAGAATTTATAATTTCAGAAATCAGATATCACACCACCACAGGACTAACCAATTGCAGCAAATAGAGTATTAAAAATAGACCATACTCAGTAACAATACCACAGGGACAGAATAACCAAAACAGAATTCAATTCTGTGCAGAAGCACCACCGGCCAGAATCAGAGAACAAACCAGACCAGACCAGATTATCCCCTGGTCTGATGGGCCTGAAATTAGGATCGAACCTCCCTTCCAGCATGGGGGACACTCGATCCAAAGGGGAACCCAATCCAAGGGCTAGATAACCCAGTAAGAGTAGTCGATACTTAGAAAAATTCTGGAAAAACTCAGATCTGAAATAACAGCAAAGTAGTTCTCTTATCTGAGATGCAAAACAGTAACAGCAGCAATAAGAAAAACCCAGAAAAGAATAAGATCCACTCGGACTTCTCGCTGCAGAGTGTCGATTGGGTCAAAAACTAATTCCATCAGCCTTGATCAAACACAAGACAACCCTCCATGTGGAAGACAATAGTAGCAGCCATTAATCTGTTTATCAAAATCATCTCAGCTTTAGGAGCCTCCTTTTCTTTATTTATAATGTTGATGGGAAAGGGAATTACAAAATAGAAGGTTCCTCTAAAGGGAAACCAAATATTCTCCTAATACAATAGTTACTAAAAACTGAAATTAGAAACTAACTGAAATTAGAAACTAGTTGAAAAAAGAAACTAACTATTAATGACTTGACTCAATTAATAACTTGACTCCTAAGGAAACAAATATAACTCAAATCAATCCCAACTAAAAAGGAAACTAATGAAAATTGAAACTAACTAGTAATCCCGTATGCATCATTAGAGCCCCCCCTTTGGACCCATAAAAGTGGTCTATTACACTCAAAACATATGAGGTCAAATGCCCAACATGTATGGAAACCAACCCTAGGCTTATTCATAATAAAACAAGTCTATTTTGGTGATTAATCTTCATCAACTCTCCCCATCTTAAAAAAATTCGTCCTCGAATTTTGCAATGATGAGGGGAAAACAACATGTGAATAGCAGCTTTGACCATTCCGAAACAAAATTCTAGTTGCTTGTAAAATTTCAGAATGTAGTCTTTAAGGTGTGGAGTTTTCTCTTCATAGAACCATGATGGCATAACAGACTCTGTACGTTCAACCTCTGAATCGATACCAACTGTGAATGTCGTGTGCATAGAGTCATCAATGTTGGTATCATTTTTATCAAGGATTGAAACAAACTCTTACTTCTCATCATGAATCTCAAAGACTTGTTGTGGAGTTCTTTCAATCACTACGTCATCTTCCACAGCCTCAATCTTGTCGACTATTCTCTCTTCAAAGTAGAATTCTTCAGTGGAATCTTCTATCTTTGGACCTTCTGTCTTTGAAGCTTCAAGAACTATCTCTTCAATGTGAACCTTAAATTCAAGTTCTTTTGGTTTGAATACAAGTATCTTCACTTCACCTAGAGGTGTTACAGGTGCTATTAATGATTCTGGGATACCAACACGTCGCTGCATTCTAAATACTTCAGTCGTTAGCACCATTTCTTGATGCAATTGTCTCACCATCTCCATTAGGGAAGCCATAGTGTTATTCAACTCAGTAGTAGGGTTGTCCTCTGCCATGCTCTGATACCACTTAATGTAGACTAGGAGAGGAAAGACTAAACAAGTCTTAACTGCAGGAACTTTTAATTAAAGAACAACCTCAACAAAGTAGGACAGCAGCACAAGAGATCAGACTAAAGGGAAAATCAGGTCTGGGATGAACTGAGATGGAGTTCAATACCTTGGAGTGCTGGAAAATTGTAAAAGAAAAGATAATAAAGTAAAAGATGACCTCTCGGGCTTCTCACCGCAGAGAGTCAAGTGGATCAAACACCAATTCCATCAGCCTTGATCAAACACAAGACAACCCTCCATATAGAAGATAGTAGAAGCAACAATTAATTTGTTCATCAAAATCATCTCAGCTTTAAGTGCCTCATTTTCTTTATTTATAATGTTGGTGGGGAAGGGAATTACAAAATAGAAGGTTCCTCAAAAAGGGAACCAAATATTTTCCTAATACAATAGTTACTAAAAACTGAAATTAGAAACTAGTTGAAAAAGGAAACTAACTACTAATGACTTGATTCAATTGATAACTTGATTCCTAAGGAAACAAATATAACTAAAATCAATCCTAACTAAAAAGGAAACTAACTACTAATCCCGTATGCATCCTTAGAGCCCCCTTTAGACCCATAAAAGTGGTCTATTACACTCAAAACACATGGGATCAAAGGCCCAACATGTATAGAAACCAACCCTAATCTTATTCCTAATAAAATAAGCCTATTTTGGTGATTAATCTGCATCAAAATTGACCTGCAGTTGTATTATTAATACAACTGACCTTTGGAAAATTTGCATCCTTTTAAAAGTCAGGCTTGTATCAGTGGAATTGAAAACCTTTTTGAAGATGAAGATTTATCCATATAGTGTATTAGTTGTTAATTAGCAAAGGTGAAACCGAAATCCTATAGCCAAACCTAACTAGAGTTCCTACTGCTTTTAATTGTGTTCTCTAGCATCAAACATATCTTCCGTTTATAATTCTTAAGAATGAAGGCTATTAGTTGTTGATTAGAAATGGTGAAACCAAAATCCTATAGCCAAACCTAACTAGAGTTTCAACTGCTTTAAATTGTGTCCTCTAGCATCAAACATATCTTCAGTTTATAATTCTTAAGAATGAAGGCGCAAGGGTGATGTAAGCACTGATCCATGGCATCTTCCTGTAAAATAAAAATAAGCTTTCTGCATCTAGTTGTTTGTTCTGTCCATCACATTCTTTAGCCTTATTAGCAATTCATTGCAGGTGTCTGACATTCATTAATATTGGTTTCTTAGATTTAGATGCCCTGCTGAAACCCCTAGTAGAACGTAGAGACTGAAGTTCAATTAATTACTGGGAATTTTTTATTACAAATTTAAAATAATAAATAAACTAAACACTAGCCACTTGTGAAGAATCTGTTTATAACCTTTCATTTTTAATCCTACATTTTCCTTTTCAGATATAGGAATGACAACTGGGTGGCCTGCACTCTATATTTCATCATTCTGAAAATGGACCAGCATTGACTTCATTCTCAGTTAACACTGTGTGCCTTCTTATGGCATCCAGCCATGATTCGCATAATGTCTCATGAACTGATACCTAATGTTGGCCTATGTCCAACAAATGTTTGCCTATGCTCCCTTTCCGTTACAAAATTCCAACTAAAGTTCGAAAACTCTGATTTTGGTCTTGAATTTTGCTGAAACAGCACATTTTTTGCCGGCAAGTTTCTGTTGGCCATTGCCTAGGGGGGAGGGGGAACGGCCATATTAAGCTCTGATACTTCAAAGAAACCTTTTTTAGCATACATATGTAAACCCTTATATTGCAAGAAAAGTCACACAAAGTGGTGGTTTGTATTTGCACCTTTGGTTGGAAATATAGGTCGAACCCTATTTTTTACCTTGTGTAATATTGCCTATTCTACACATTGTTTTATTACTTGAAGACAGAAAATGCAAATAAGACAAGAAACACAATATTGATTAATTATGAAATAATACAAAGTACATGTAATATAGACTCGTAGAGACCCAAGTTTTAACTCCCAAGTCCCAACAATACAATACTGTGTGGTGATTCATGAGTACAAAGTGGACCCTCCTTAGGCCATCCTAATGGATAATACCACAAAGAGTTATGTGGAGGATTGAGCCCACTCATGTACTGATGTTGCCGATGCCAATTTTCCTCCGACTGTATGACAAATGCAGGCTACGTCATAGTGTGCTATGAGAAATGCTTGAAGTCCTCCATAGCCGCCTTGTAACTGGCCTCATATACATATTGGAGGTAACCTATCCTAATATCCTAGGGTATTAGTCACCATACAGTGAAGAACTGGCCACTAAGCCATAGCGACTTGATGGTGTTGCCAACATTTGCGGCTGGCAGGCTAGATAGGAGAAGAGGTTTTCCATAAAGGACGATTCAGTTTGTGACTGTGAGTGGGCGTCATTCTCATAAGCATTAGATGAAGATGTATACTCCCCTACTCAAGTGAAATCACCACAGCTGCCACCATATGCATTGAATTCTAACCTAGTACTTTCTGCGGAAAAGGATGGGTCCCGCCACTGCCTATGTTCAGTGCTGTCCCCTATACTCAATCTCCAACAGTGCATAAGCATGTCGATGTCCATGTTACTCCAATCAGCCTGCTCATCTGCAATGAAGCCCTCTCGTGTAGCCTGCATATGAGGAGGATGGATGTGCAACATGGTCCATATCCTGTGGGGCATCCCCAGTGAATCGAATCAACTTTGGGTCTTCCTCCTGCTCATCCTTTGTCTTTTCATCCTCTGGAAGTATATCTATCACTTCCATAATCACCCCCACCATCAACACAATCATCATCGTCACCACCATCATCTCCATTGGTAGACAGTGATGATGTGTGAGTGTGACTATTGGAATGGGCCCAATTAGGGTCCTCATCAACCCTACTAGAAAAGGGTTGGAACTGCCTGGTTGTTTGTGAGCGTATGTGACCCTTTGAAGCCATAAACTCATTCGCATCAGCACCCATATGGCTATCTGGGGGTCAGGCCTATACCCAGGCTGATCCATCGCTGGGTCACCTCTACCCCTCACTCACTCCGCCAAGGGATCCTCCACCGCAAAATGTCAGTGAGTTCAATCGGATCCCTGTCGTTTCATAACCATATGTATATGTTGCATCTTCAGCTTCATCTTGTAACACTAAGTCTTCTAAACATTGGGAACCCAATTGGTTCCACCACTTGGAGTGGATAAGCGAAAATTTACTCTAGTTTTGCTTGCAGTCGGAGGTGGAACATGTCTGAGAGAGCACTTTGATTCCTCAATTCTTATGCGTCACTCCTAAACAACACCTATCATTCAGTCACATTACAAGGCCTGTTGTTTGCACTTCACAAGTTGATACAGATGTAAGAGAATAAAACACTGAATTGCGTGCCAACATCAGTATTTTTCTGGCTAGCCACTGCGGCGGGGGTTCCAAAACTCCCAAAGGCATCCCTGCAAGTTTTAGTCTATACCCATTTGGAAAATTGTTACCGGTAGCAACCAATGCCAATTGGACTAATTACTTTTATATTCTTAATGAACTATAAAATTCTCCTATATGTTGCAAATAGACTGTATTGTGTCATAGGGTTTGAACTTGGCAACCACTTGCTTCACTGTTACTATAAGTTCTGGATTTTAAACTCAAGATTGATAATTGGGGTTTAGATAGTATATTGGAAATTGACGTATAGATACTGTCGATGTATAGTGATATATTGGGAAAATTTCTATCACTCCCTTGTACTTACCCTACATTTATTAAAACTCCCTTACACTTTTACATTTGATTCCCCACCCCCCCACCCCCCAAAAAAAAAAAAAAAAAAAAAAAAAAAACTAAATTTCAACCTCTCCTTCTTCCTTGGTACCTAAAAATACTCAAATTACCCCCCCTTTTTCTCATTTTTTTTTTCTATTTTTATTCAACTACTAAGTACCATTGCCATTTATTTTCGTTTAATTAGCAGGAGTGGGACCCACTTCTTCTTCTTTCTCTATAGAATGCAGGGACAAGGGAATAATCCAGCTGCCTCACCCCCAAACCAAATTGAAATAGTCAGCAATGGAATGTAACTCTTCTTCTTTTTGACCTGCTCTGTTGATTTTCCAATCAATAAATAGCTCGTTTGTAGTGGGGATAAGGTGTAATCTATGAGTTAGTTAGAATTTTTTGCCGAACGTTTACCCACTTGGTGGAGAATGGAATTGGCCTTCTACCCTGACCCATCACTCCATTGGGACCATTAAAGCTCACACCTAAAAATCTTGCTCCGAAGTCGTGAATCCCACACACACAAAAAAAAAAAAAAAAAAAAAAAAAAAAGTTTTTCAACTTAGCTAGTAGTCCCGAGCTTGTGTTCAATGTGGTGGTTTCTCTGGAGAAAAACCAACTTGTTCGAGACCCATCCATGGAGGTGCGTGTGTTACAAGGCTAGTGTTTGAGTAGGCGAGGGATGAGTCGGCACGCCAAGTTGTAGCAGTGAAGTGGCGAGAATGTTGTGGAATGGCGAGCCTGGTAGGTGGTGCCCGGTGCGTATTTACCACAATTATGACAAGCAAAGCATTTAGCCCCGACCAGATCACTACTTGTATCGGGCACAAAGAAGAGCTTTTGAGGTGGGTTCCGATCCCGAAATCCTTGAAATATTGGATTGATTTAGTGGACGCTTAGGAAACAACATGCACCATTAGAGCTATGTGGCTCTGCAAGGCTGAGAACATAGTGGAGGGATGATGAGAATTGAAGCAGAGAAATTGAGAGGAGGAAGAAACTGGCTTATGTGGAGCAATCTAGTTTCAAGTATTCGTTTGAGCTACTGTTGTTGGCTTAGTTGTTACGGAGATTGAACAAGCAAACAAAGAGAAACAGAGATGGAAGAAAAGTGCAGGGATGTACTTCGTCAACATCGATACGTGGAATACATCGTGAACACCTTCCAGTGATGGGGACAATGCCAATCTATATGTTACTAATCCATTCCTCGCTAGAACCTCGAATGGCCCAATAAACCTGGGACTCAACCTCCCTTTCTTTCCAAGCTGCACCACTCCCTTGGTTGGCGAAACCCGAATGAAAACCTTATCTTCAACATCGAACTCTAGATGCTTTTTCCTCACATCTGCATAGCTTTTCTACTTGGACTGAGATGCCTTGATCCTTTCCCTGATCACACCCACCTCACTAGTGGCTTGTATCAATTTTGGACCAAAGATGCGCCGCTCACCAACCTCATCCCAGTAGACAGGTGTCTGGCATTTCCCATATACCGTGCTTCAAACGGAGACATACCGATGGTAGCCTTGTAGCTGTTGTAGGAGAATTCAATAAGTGATATGTGTTCATCCCAACTATAGCTCATGTCAAGGACACTAGCCTTGAGCATATCTTTTAATATCTGATTGGTCCTCTCTGACTGCTCATCGGTCTATAGATGGAACGTTGTACTGTAGTTTAGCTATGTGCCCATAGCTTTATGCACACATCCTCAGAATTCAAAATTAAATCTGGGATCTCGATCGGAGATAATGCTAACCGATACACCATGGAGGCGAATGTCAACATACAACTTTGCCAACTTTTCCATGGAGAAAGTGACCTTTATAGGAATGAAGTGAGCTGCTTTGATCAGGCGGTCTACGATCACCTAGATGGCATCAATGCTCTTAATAGTGTTCTCCCATTTCCAGTTTGGAATAGGTAATGACTGTAACAACCCATGGGGTGACCGTCTTTCAGCCTTGACTTGTTGACAAGTGAGGCACCTAGATACATGAGTGGCTATGACACTTTTCATTCATTTCCACCAGTAGGACCCTTTCAAGTGCTTGTACATCTTTGTGCTACCAAGGTGTATCGAGTATAAAGAGTTGTATGCTTCTCTCAAAGTGATGTCTCTCAGATCACTACTCTCAGGCACACATGATCTTCCCCTAAGCTTTTGGATTCCCTCGTCAGTCGGGATGAAATTCAGATCCTGCTGCTTTCCTTCCTTAATGCCAGTTGCCAGATTTTGCAACCGCTCATCAGTGTACTGGGCTACTGTGATCTTCTCCTCTAGAGCTAGTTGTATCCCCAATGCTGCTAGTGACAAGGTGAGACCTTCCACCAGTAGCTCTAAGTCCAACTTATTGGCTTCTTCAATCAGATGCTCATTGGCTATCAATGGTGCAAGTGATAGGGTCTGTGGCTTTGTGCTTAGTGCATCAGCTACCACATCAGCCTTCCCTGGATGATAGTGGATAGTGCAATCATAGTCCTTCATCAACTCTAACCACCGCCTTTGGATAAGTGCATCAATTACCTCTTTAGCCTTCCCTAGCTGATTGGAATGAGAATGTGAGAATGCAAATTAAAAACATTTTGCTAGTGTTGTGAGAATGCAAATTGCAACTAAGTAAAACAGTGAGAATTTCAGACTTGCAATTAAGCAAACCAGTAAGGTATGCACACAGTAATATGTGCATGTGTTATGTAGTATGTACTGTACGACCTTATGTTGTTATGTGGCTTATCTTATGTCATTTCAAATTTTCAATGTATGTGAATGTCACTCATTAGTCATCAATGTTAATTGTTTGACAATTAACTAATTATCTATGATGTCTTTTAAATTCTTATGATTATGTTGTGTCATGTGCTGATTGTGGAATGTGGATTGTGGAATAGAGCATACTAGCCTAGGGTCCAAAGAGTCAGAGATTACTTATATAGGGTACAAGGTCGAAGTACCATTTTATGTTTGATTTTTAAAAACTGATGGTTCCATTGTGTTTAGAAAGCCTAAAATAGGGTAAATAGCAAGTTTCATGGGGCTACAAAGACCATAGGCCACTGAGACCAACCATTGAGTTCACTGGAAAAAAATGCATGATCTCCGCGAGATCTCGCCAGATCCCGCTTTTTTGGATCAGCAAGATAGGGGGCAAGACCGAGATCTTAAACCTTGGCACACACACATTTGACGTACTAAAGTACTATACCTGACCAAGTAAATGACTATAGTACTACACCATTGTATGCACATAGAGTCACACACATTTGAGCTGGAAATGACATTGGAGAATCAATAATAATTAACAAATTAGGTAAACGGATAATAATTTATACATGTAGAACATAGAGGAAGGGGTGGAAAAAGAAGAATCAAAGAAGGAAAGGGGGGGAGAATCAGAGGAAGAACAGGAGGAGGAGAAAAGGGGCGGTTAACTGGAGAAAAAGAAGATGAAGAAAAAAGGTGGGAAGAACTGGAGAAGAAGAAGAGGATGCCTCTGAAGGAAGATTGCGTCGGAAGAAGAGGTACTCATTACTTAGGTAGGGCATGTAGGGTTTCAAGTTTCTTCTCTTTCAGAGGCCTGGAGGAAGAACTCGAATTTTTTGTCTTCTCTTCTTTTGATTTCTATTACAAATTGATTCCATGTTTCTAACTTGCATTATAACCTGTACACAAGTTAATAGAAATATTAGAAGTAGCGTCATTTTAGAAAATAAATAAACATACAAAACACAATAAGTCACCTGCTCAGGTCACTAGGCATCCAAGGTGACACTCAGAACCACAAGGCTGTCGCTTTTTAATGGCAGACTAAGTTGAGTGACCACCCAGCTTCCACGAAAGCGCCTGCATGCCTAGGTGTCTCCTAGCAACTCCTTGACAACTATTATTCAAATAATTATGCAGCAATTGTCATTTTCATTCTCTTCATTGGCACTGTCAATGAATGAATACAACCAGCTGCAACATGCTGCCAGTAGCAAATGTCTATGTAATGTTGAGAAGCATTAATAAAAACTAGCTGAATTGATATTTGGGATATGCAGGTGCTTTGTTTCAGTTAGCATTTATAAGACGATTGGAAGAGTCATCCGGTAAGTTTTCTCTACAATAATAATTTTTCATTCAATTTCAGATTGAAATTTAAGGATTTAGTGCTCTATTTTGTGAAAAAGCGTATTTTTATTTTTTTATGCATCAGTTCTGCTGATTGAATCTGTTTCACTTTGAGTTTCTTGACTCTTATGGATATCAAAGTTTCTTTGGATCATTAAAATTGCTTTAAAACAGGATTCAACCTGTTTATATTGTCTTGAGCATATTAGTTTATGTTAATCACTGATTGAGTTCAATGCTTCCTTTGAAGCAAATTGGGAAGTGAATAATCAGACCAACCAGTTGCAAGTTGCAACGAGAGAGATACTGATGTTGAGAGAATATTTAAAAAAAATGAGAGCATTTTGGATTTATCATACATCATATTGGAATTTTGATTGTATAAGTTAGCTTTGAATGTCAGTCTCTGAACCTCTTTTTTGCAATTGTACTATGGCATTAAATGATCAATTAAAGATTTAAATATTAACTTAAAGTGCAAAGAACTGCCACCATTAACCGAATAGCAGATATAAACAAAAAATGTTGCCAGTATGACCCTCAATGGCTTAAAATAACTAAACATGAAGGAACCACTTAACCATAGTTGTCAAGGCGTTGCCAAGGCGTCGCCTAGGCGACGACTAGGCGTCTAGGCGGTTTGCCTGGGGCCTAAGTGACATTCGCCTTATTGCACTGCATACCGCCTTGTGTTTTGGCACTTATTTATGCCAAATATCATTTAAGTAAATGATTCATTTACTTAAGATATTATTCATAAATAAGAAAATACCCCCTATTTGAATCCAATAAAAATAGTTTAAAAATCAAATTCCAAAAGGATAAAAAGTCAACCCCCCAGTCCAAGAAGAAAAACTGGATTTTGGTTATAGGGGTGATTTTCAACTTTTAAATGCTGGAGTTTTTCTCAATTATGAAAATTTTATAAATTCTATCATGTTAAAACATTGCTAAAAACCAAAAGTTTGGTAAAATATTTTTTTGTTTTGATATCCATAAAATCATTTTCATTCAGGCGATTTTAACAGCATTCGCGCACTTAAAAATAAGTTTGACCGGAGCATAACTTTGTCATTACAACTTAGATTTAAGTAATCTTAGACTTGTTGGAAAGCTGATTTTATATTATAACTGATACAAAAAGTCTCATGTAAAAATAATATCATTTGACCAGTCAAACTTGTTATAGAACCAGAGCATTTCTCTAAATTTTGATTTTTTATAACTTAATATGACTTAATGTTAATTTTTTATAATTTAATATGGCTAAATGTTGATTTTTAATGACTTTATGTTGCTTAATGTTGATTTTTTATGATACAAGGTATATATAGCTTACTAAATAATATTATAAAATAGGAAAAATAAAAAATAACAATTGGTCGCCTTGTTCGCCTCAAGGCGTGCGCCTTCTCGCCTAAGCGCTTAGACAACCCTCTACCGCCTTGGTTCGCCTTGGCGCCGTGACAACTATGCACTTAACCATTATCTCCTCCTGACATGCGGGCCTGTTTTGGCATGGGAAAACAGTGTGTTGAATCTAAAGGGATCTATCATTTGGGTAGAAATTTTTTGGATATCAAAACAATTGCGATTGGGTGTTCTAACATGTGTGTAAGGCATGTGTAGTGTGTAGAATAGTGGCAACTAATCCTTAGTTTAGGGTGTTCTACCATGTGTGTGAGACATGTGAAGGGTAGTGTTAACCAATTCAATGAGGACAATCCTTGAAGTCAAGAGCAAAGCATGTTGAGGAAGATGAAGAGTTGCTGAAGTCGGTCAACTGTAAGAGCTACAGTCGTGGGCAACATCCAAGAAGAGACCATGAAGAGCTTCAAAGTCTACATCAACATTGGAGATGGTGTCTTTCATGAAGATTAAGATTATAATCGCTTAAATTGTAATTTTGATGTATGGATGTGAGCAAGATTAAAAAATTCCTATAAGGTAGTGAGACCTAAGTGAAAACCCAGAATCTTGATGGTTTAACTTAGAGTACATTTTGACCTTGTTGTCTACGGTTATCCATGTGAAGCTGCGGTTGATGAAGTTGAATGAAAAATCTCTACGTATAGACCTGCAGATCGTAGAGACGGTTAACAGTGATTAGCTTGGCTCTATGTTTTTATGGTTAGTAGTGGTGGTGCAGTCAGCCATGAACAGTCGTTTGGTGATTCAAAAGTGGCAGTTTGGATCACTAGATAAAGGGGCTTAGTGGATAAAGTGTTATTTGTTAAGTTCTCAAGGCATCTTCATCAATGTCCAAGAGAGTTTAAAAACTAGTTTTCCTTGGAACTTAGGGAAGTCTTTGGTTAATGATGAAGTTTAACTACTTTTCATTAATGTTATTATATTTGAATTCAAAATCAACTTGAATTAAGCTTGACTCTAGCAGCTAGTTTAACAGCTCGTTGGGTGTCTATAAAAATGCTTGAGTCACAACTATAAGGACTTAAGATTTCCATATAAGGTGGTTACTTCTCACAGGATAAAGAGCTTCATAGAGAGATCATATTGAAGAAAAAGGGTAAAGGAAAGATATTGTGAAGATGCAGCTAAGCATATTTGGAGCAGTTATTAGACTTGAAGAAAGAAGCCAATTGCTGCACTTGGTGGTGAGCATGGAGTTACTCGTGGTTGTACTTTGTGTACATGAAGCAAATCCTTGGTCAATGTCCTGGGTACACAGTCTGAAGAATTGTGATTGTGTGAAATGTTTGGCTCATGACATACGTAGAAATCCTTGGTTGAGAACTTGGGTGCACAACTTGAAGGACTGTGGTTGTGTTAGAAGAAATCCTTGGCTGTGGAGAGGTCTGAGTCCCAATATGAAGGATTGAGATTGGTTAGTGATGCGGCAAATTCTGACCAGCAAGGGTTCGAGGCAGCTCCGAATGTCCCAAAGAACTTGCAGAAGAAGGTGAACAAAGCACCGGGTTGGGCCGGTAACCCTCCGATGCCTAAGTCAGAAAAGCAGTAGCAGGTAATTCACGGATGAATCTTTTCAGTCAAATTTTTCTATCCCCTTTTACCTGTTTTTACCTTGTTTTTATAGATGTCCAGCTAAGGTTGCTTATGGAGTCAATTCATTCGAGGTCTGAGTCCAAAGGGGAGGTGACTCTGCGATCCTTTTGAATATTCCGATTCCTGCAAGGATTCCAGGGAATATTCCAGCATCCGTGGCAGTTCTGGGAATATTCCCTTTTATCATGGCTGTTGGAGTCCTTTAAACGTAGGCTGTTCCGAGTTTTGGGGGCGGATTCCCTGATGTAGATAACTTGGGCTTATTTGCAATTAAATAAGCCTTGGGTTGTGTTATGTATGTGTTGGGCCTTTGACCCCATGGGTTTTATTCGTAATGGCCCACTTTAATGGGCCTAAAATATGGGTAGAAAGTAGGAAAACGGGATTTATATTCAGTGCTTTTATTTAAGTTGTTTAATTCAATAATGACCCATTGGGCCCATCGAGTGTAATGTCCTATATGGACTAGTAGTTAGTCAGTCCTACTCCATGTTGGAGTTAGAAGTCTAGTCCTAGTTCTATTTAAAGTCCTAGTTGTAGTAGGAGTGTCTAGTTCAATTTAGAAACTAGCTCCTATTCAAGGTATGATTGTAATTCTGCCCTCTTTAAATAGAGGAGCCTATGCACTGATATTTCTTAGATTTGAATAAAGAAAATTGCAGTCATTATGTTAAAACAACTGAGATAGTTGTGGGTGAGAAGCCCTGGCCGAGATAGCCACTCTTCCCCCACATTCTCTTATTTCTTTTATTAATTCCTGCAATCAGATTTCAGTTTCTGTTTACTGTTACAGCAGCCACCGATCTCAGAATTCAGACCTGTTCCTGGAGTCAATTGATTTTCTTTATTGGCCAACTCAGAGGTTCAATCAACAAGGACTTTTAAGGACTGGTTCTACTCTCCAAGGGGGCCACTTGATCTCTGCTGGAAGGCCATCGGCTGCTGTTCACTGTTGGTTCCTGCAGTTCTTGACTTTCTCTCTCCTAGGTCAGAAATCAAGAACCTTCATAACTCTGCAACCAGCCGTCGGAATCTGTTGATATTTGGGGGTTTTATTCCTCACAACTGGGCCTACAGTCTACCAGAAGAACAGCTCCATTGGAGCTACACAGCCAGCCACTCCTCTCTCTCTCTCTCTCCCTCCCAATCGCAGGTTTCTCTCTCCTCCCTTTTGGGACAGGTTAGCTTGGGTTTTTTTCCCTGTTTTTCAGGTTATATTTCTGGAGTATTGTTGCTGGTTGGTTCTGTGTTATTCCTCTGATTTTCTATCAGCTATCCGTAAGGCTATTATGGAACTGTTAATTGTGTACTTGGGGTTATCAATGTGGGAGTTAGTAATCTCTTACCAACTTTTGCATAATTATACCCATTATGATTTTTCGGAACAAAATTAGTAGACAATGAAAAAGCAAGGATATGGAAAGGTGATGGAAGTTGAGAGATAGACACAATTTTTTATAGGATAGGCAGCCGTGGAATTTTGAGTGCAAGAATGGATACCTTTTCGAGGAGAAACCGGTAGTAGAAATATTAGTATGAGGATCAAATTGTATGGTGGCTTTCGTAGAAATTGGATCTGTTTTGTGGGGTGATGTCTTCTTGCGATGCTGAAATATACTAGTATTAGAGGAGTAACTACATGTGGTGGAGAAGCATCATCAAAGGGGAAAAGAACGGGAATAGGTGGGGTGCTATCATTATCTATAGTAGATGTTGATGGAGGACCAAAAGGACTAAAGGAGAATAATAAGACATATGCTTGAAAAAAGTGACATCAACACTGACAAACTAGGTATGGTAAAGGCGTTTGACCTCTCCTTTCTCTCTCTTTTTCTCTTGCCATTCCCAGAAGGTTTTCCTTTTCGGGCTGCCGTTGGGAACTCTCACCCTTCCTTCTCCTTCTCTCATCCTCTCCCTCATCCTCCATTGTCTCCTTCCTCCTCCCTCTTCCTTTTGTTCTTCACCCTCTCCCTTTCACCCTATCTCATCTTCTTCCTCTTCTGTCTCACACGATTGGGAGGTCATGGTCCACCCTTTGTCGAATCCCTTGAGTTTCCTCACTGTCAAGCCTCAGATCTGGTGAGTTCTTGCCCTTGCTCAGATTTGGAGTTCCGTTGTGTCGCTAGCTTTGCCGCAGATCAGATCTGGAACTTTTTGACGCCGAGTTCTCCGCTCTCTGCTTTTAGCAGCTCATCCTTGAGTCACTTGTCCCGGCCTTAGACCTTTTTAAGCAACCGCGCCGGCACTTAGCACTTCCACTAGCACTAAGTCAGCCTAACAATGCTCCTTAAGGGACTTGGGAAGAGAAGTAGTGAATACAAGAGTGAGTGTGAGTGAAAGAAATTTGTATTGTATTAGAAAGCTTGAGTACAAAGCTTGAGAACTTGCTTGGTGGATTGGTCTCTTGGTTGGTGCCTTTGCCAAATGAGGCGACACCTATTTATAGGCACCCCAAGTTACAATGAATGCCTAGGATTATGACAAATGTCATTTATCCAACAGTTGGGAAGGAGACTAGAAGCTTCCCACCTCCTAAGTGGAGAACTCTAGAAGTCTCCTCCAAAATATCTCCTATAAATATCTTCTACAAAATATCTTTTACAAATATCTAGAGTTATTACACTATGGTAGAATTCTCTAGAAACTTAACCACTTAGCTCAATGGTCTAAGTCCATGGGCTGGTGTGCTAGGCCCGTGGGCCTATGTTGGGCGGGTCGTGACACTCTCCCCCACCTAAATTAGCGACGCCCTCGTCGCATCCTCCTTGTGGTACTTCTGTTCATGATCCGCCTTGGTGTGTCAGCCAGCTTCCGACTTACCTTGCTCTCTAGTCGCCCCTTCCACTTGACTAAATATTCCTTGATAGGAGGTATTTTGTGTTGCTGGATGACTTGATCAACGACCATGTACTCAGCCTCCTTGTTGACCATTGATGCTCTCCCTATTATGGGGAGTGGCTTTGGCAACCTCCTCGATGGTTGATGCTTCACCTTGTCTTGTTGGTACACATGACAAGTTTTCACGTTGGCCTCGATGTCATCCCTCATCTGAGGCCAGTAGTATACCGCTTCCAGCAATGCCCACATGCGTCACTGTCTTGGGTGATCAACCCACTTAGTGTCATGGCACCTCCTACCTGCTTCCTTGAGCCGCATGGATGTCAAGAGCTCAACACCTTCCTTGGTCCCGATGTCCATCTCGACCCCTCGAGCAACACCATGTATGGGACGAGCTTGAGAGTTGACAGCCTTAAGCCATCCTTCCTCCTTGGACCCCCTTGGTCCAGGTTTCTTTGCCTCCGCCGAGGCAACATTGTGTGTGGCTCTCATATCCACCCTCGCTTGTGTGGGCTTCCCTTTGATGAACACCTCCGCGCACATCAGACCCTCTTGGGAGTTAGGGGCCTCGACCCTTGTCTTGACTCTGATGGCAACAAGCTGCATTAGGGGCCCCGTGCAAGGTGGCTCTTTCTTCTTGGCCCTCTTCCTCCAATAGGGCATTGAGAGCTTTCCTCTTGGGGCAGTCCCTAGCTCAATGTAGCTCATTGCATAAGAAACACTTATCTCTAGGCGTAAACTTATCCCTCTTGTCACGCCTGTGCCTTAGTGCATCCCCCTTAGACGCATCATGAGAGGTAGTGGCTTCCTCGCCGTTGTCCTCCTACTTGTGGCCCAACTATCACATACTTCTTCAAGGCGAGCTTCCACCTTATCCAAAGCCTCACACACTTGAGCCTTGAAGGTGGCAACTATCTCCTCTTAGTTATATATTATGGTGTTGAGAGCACCTTGTAGAGACTCCTTGAGCTCCCCCATTTGGCCATCAAGCTCCTCCTTGAGCTCCACCACGTGGCCTTCGAGCTTCTCCCCACTTTGCTACACAACATCGAGGCACCCTTTCGCCTCGGCCAATGCTAGCTCCTCCCAAGCTAAACGAGGCTTCATAGCAACACCAACATCCACAAACTTGTCTTTGCTCCTTTGCTTTCTTGTGTTGGGGTTGGTCTCCCTTCTACGGTTTTGACTCGCCTATCACCTATCCCACAAGCTTGGCTCCCTCACAATCGAAGCTCTGATACCACAACTGTCACGGCCTTAGACCTTTCTAAGCAACCGTGTCGGCACTTAGCACTCTCACTAGCACTAAGTCAGCCTAACAATGCTCCTTAAGGGACTTGGGAAGAGAAGTAGTGAACACAAGAGTGAGTGTTGCACTAGAAAGCTTAAGTACAAAGCTTGAGAACTCACTTGCTTGGTGGATTGGTCTCTTGGTTGGTGCCTTTGCCAAATGAGGTAACACCTATTTATAGGCACCCCAAGTTACAATGAATGCCTAGGATTATGGCAAATGTCATCTATCCAACGGTTGGGAAGGAGACTAGAAGCTTCCCACCTCCTTAGTGGGGAACTCTACAAGTCTCCTCCAAAATATCTCCTGTAAATATCTTTTACAAATATCTAGAGTTACTACACTATAGTAGAATTCTCTATAAACTTAACCACTTAGCCCAATGGTCTAAGTCCATGGGCTGGTGTGCTATGCGTGGGCATATGTTGGGCGGGTTGTGACACTCTATTCAGTTTCATGCGTTACTCATTGCTGACCAAGCCAAAGTCCAGATTTGGATTCGCCGGTTTCTCCATCTCCTCCCAGATTGAATCGTTTGCACCGCGGGCACCCCTAAGGCCAACCACTTACATGGCTAGCAGCTCGCATGGCTGTCAACTATGCTCGGATGAAAGCTGCCTCGTTGTTGCCCTCCGCAAGGTCGATGCCCCTTAGGGCAACACCGACGCCCCTCTGTTGCGACTGTCACCTCCGCTTGGCAGTGGCCCTCCGCGAGGCTCGTACCCTGCCTCCGTGGCTGCCTTCTTGCTGGTGGAGCTTCGATTTTGTTTTGGCCGCTGGGAAGTTGTGTGGAGATATATTGGGTAGGTTTTGGTGGAACCCTACCTTGATTTGCCTTGTTTCCCCTTTCTTTGATTTGAGCTTCTTAGTTCTCGTCTCTTAGCTCATGTGGGCTTTTGAGTTATGAATTGTGTTGCCCAATTGGGCTTGAGATGTTGCCCTTAAGGGCCTTTGTTACCCTTTTTTGACTTGGTTTCCGTTGCTTGTTTTGGGCTTATTTTTTTTGTTTCTAAGCCCATGTGGGCTCTTGTGATGTAATGGACATGTTTGTGACATTTTTGAGTCTTCAAGCCTATTGGGCTGTGGTTGTAGTTTTTTCTGGGCTTTTGTCACCTTTGTTGGGTTTGTAATCTCCCCTTTGGAGCTGTATTTTCCCTCCCCTTCTTTTAATACATTTATTTATTCACAAAAAAAAAAAAAAAAAAAAAAACACTGACAAACTGGCGATGAGTAATAGGATTATAGTACCTATACCCATTCGGAGTTCTAGAGTAACCAAGAAAAATACATTTAACTACCCATGGTGATAATTTATCAATTTGAGGTTGCAAAATATGAGCAACCAAAAACCTGTGGCGGAAGATTAAACAGAAGAAACATTGGAATATAAAATAGAAAACAATGTTTGGCTATCTAGAACAGAAGAGAACCATATAGGTGTCAAGGCGGCAAGGACCCAAGGCGGTGGAGAGGTGCCTAAGCACTTAGGAGACAAGGTGCCTGCCTAGACAACGCGACCAAAGCTCCCTAGTATTATTTTTTATTTTCCCTCTTTTCTAACATTATTTAGTATGCTACCTATACTTTGTATCATCAAAATCAACATCATAGTTGTCAAGGCGTAGCCTTAGCGTCTAGGTGGTTTGGTTGGGTCCTGGGCGCTTGCTGCCTTATATTTTGACACTTATTTATGCCAAATATTTCATTTATTTAAGATATTATTCATAAATAATAAAATACCTGCTATTTGAATCCAATAAAAATAGTTTAAAAATAAAATTCCAAAAGAATAAAAAGTTGACCCCCTAGTCTAAGAACGAAAACTAGATTTTTGGTTATAAGAAAGATTTTCAACTTTCAAATGCTGGGGTTTTTCTTAATTCTGAAATTTTTATAAATCTTATCATGGTAAAACATTAATAAAAACCAAAAGTTCAGTAAAACAATCTTTTGTTTTGATGTCCATAAAATTATTTTTATTCAGGCGATTTTAACAACATTTGTGCACTTTAAAAAAATTTAACCAGAACATAACTTTGTCATTACAACTCAAATTTATGTAATCTTAGACTTGTTGGAAGACTGGATTTGTGTTATACCTAATGCAAAATGTCTCAACTAAGGCCCTCTTTGGTATCATTTTTCTTTTTGATTTTTACCTATTTAAGAAAAATCATTAATAAAAACCATTTTTGGTAAAAACTAAAAACTGTTTGGTAACAACTAGACAAATAGTTTGTAGAATAAGAAATAGGTTTGGGATGCCAATGGGCGTAATGATTTCTATGACTTTAAAAATTATGTGGGAAAATGACTATATCTGAAAATGTGGTGTCAGTGTCATATACAAGATGGGTGAAATGATTGACCTGCCCAAATGAAAGCGAGAAATCACGCCTAATTGATGCTTTGGCATACACTCCCATTGGTTGTCCATCTATAGAATTTGTTTTTAAGAAATTGATAAAACCAAAGTATACAAAGTAGGTCCGACTAATTGTTAAAGCACACAATAAACACATCTGCTCAACATCAATTATGATAGGTTTCTTTAATTTGATTTGCAATTTGTTTTCGATACGCTTCCCATTGTTGTTGTTGCGTACGGCCTACCACATTTGCAATGTTCACAACCTCGTCATCATCACTATCATCATCACTGTCACTGTCTTCATCATCAAGTTCTCTCCTCTCTGCTTTTTCAAAAAGTCAATCTGATGCTAATTGATTTCTGATAAAGTTGTGTATAGTCACACAAGCAATCACAATCAATACTTGTGTCTTGAAACTATATGAGGGCATCATCTTTAAAATAGGGAAACGCTTCTTCAAAACTCCAAATGATCTCTCAATAACGGTTCTTAATGATGAATGTGTAAAATTAAATAGCTCCTTTGCTCCTTGTGGCTGTCTTCGTTTAAAATCTTGTTGATGATATCGAACATTCTTGAAAGGAGCCATATAACCAGGACTATGTGTGTAACCAGAATCAACCAGATAGTATTTTCCTCCAAAATTAAGATTTAACAATTAGAATTCAATGTTGTCACTTAGATCTAAAAAAAAAATAACTACAAACTAAAAATATGAATGGTTACCTGGTGGTGGATGGGGAAAATTCAGACGAGGAATGTTGATGGCTTCCCATAATATTCAATTGTCATGTGTTGTTCCCTCCCAACCAACCCAAACCCAAGTGAAGCACATATCAAATGAACATACAACACATACATTTTGAATGACTTCATTTTTTCTACCATATCTATATGGTACTTGTTTTGCAACTGGAATTGATGCACTTATGTGTGTTCCATCTATTGCTCCAATGCAATTGGCAAAGAGTGGATAATACTTTCGATTATATTTGATTTGAGGTGATGTTTTCCTCATATGAGGGTGGTTGTATCATCTCTCTAGCAAATTTTAGAAGTGCTTCCAATACATTATGGAAGTGACGGCTCACTGTTTCACCTGAATGTTGGAATTTTTCTTGAATGACATCGTTTCTAACATTGTGAGCCATCAGGCCCATCACTAATATTGCCATAGTTAATTGTTCCTCAACCGTGGTGTTCTTCGTGTTTGCCATTAAACTTCTCTCTTTTAATACATATACCAACCTTGTGAAATGCTCCCTTGACATATGGAATAGTCTTCGAAACCTTTTTGGATGTTTATTAGGACTTAGCATTTCAAATATCCAAGCATGACCTGTGAGTTGGCATGTGTGCATTGGTTGTTTTGTAATTCGGGAACTGGTCTCATCATCGCTATCATCACCGATTCTCTTCTTTTGCTCCAAACGACGTGCATAAGAAATAATAATTGGCAACAATGAGAGCCCTCATCATAGAGTAATATTTCATCGCCACCATCGATGGCAATTGATCATACAAAATAATTCATTTAAACACATATCACTTCAACTATAAATATTAAAAATGAAAGAAAAAAATCAACAGACATTATCTAACAAAAAAAAAAAACTATGAAGAAAACTGCTCCAAAATGTCTGACACATCACAAATCTTTAAAAAAAAAAAAGTACTCCGCAATAGTTGAAACCGCACAAACACATAAGTTGAATTATCTATCATGCACCTTATAAAAAAGAATTATCCATTATGCATTAAATATCGGATCTAGACTCCTCCAGTTTCCTCTCAATTGCTCTATTAAGCCATGGTAAGCGAGAAGATTCATGCATGTTGACAAAAGAATGTCTTTTGCTTTGATCCTCAAACACCTCCAAAGCTAGCACATTATGCACACTACCAGGCTCAAACCCGTCCATAGAGTTGAGAATCTCATAAGCCATATCAATTGTGTCGTCTACTCCTTGGGTTTTTTTCATCGCTAACATAGCTGCAATATCTGCTCTTTTTTGCTCTTCCAGAGAAATCATTCTTTCAATAGCTTCTCCTAGATTGTCACTTTTTTTAGATCTCTTAAATGACTTTGTAGCATTCTTCTGTTTCTTCTTCTTCATTGCTGACACCTCAATGGGCTCATCATCATTTGAGTCATCGGGATTCAAGTTTACAGACCTGGAATCAGAAACCACATTTGGTATTGTTGGTGGTCGATCTTCACCTGGGCAAATCGTACCATCCCCATCAGCAACAACACCGTGAAATAATTCACATAATTCTTCTTCATTTTGCAAGGGGGCATTCTTGAAGTGCTTTCCTTGGGGATGTTTCTGCAATTTCATTTTGACATAAAATGATTATCTAAAATTATTTAGGGTTCTAAACTGTAAATTAAAAATTAATTTTCTATGTGAAGGGTTTACCTTTATATAAGCATTCCAATGCTCATCACTAGGTGGATCAACAGTTTCTAGATCTGTGTTCCATCCCCAACCACTAGTATTATTTTTTAAATACAACCATGCTTGCCACAAAGCTTTCAAGGTGTTCCATTTATTTTTGAGTTGCACCATTGTTACTTTCTTCCCTCATTTTTGGTTATATTCTTTTAAGATGCAAGCCCAGCCATCCTTCGTGAAAGCTGTATTCAACTTGTATCCTTTGCGTGAACAATCGAGACCAATATTGATTAGTAATTTTACTCTTTCATCAGTCCAACAATATGACGATTCTCTTAAACCTTTTGCATCAACCATCAAACCTACATCAACTTGCTTTCCATTGTCCATCTGAAATAAATTATGTTTCTAATAAATAAACAAATGAAGTAACTTGAAAGCACAAGAATTATAACATGTCATTGCTCCTCACTTTGAATGTAGCCTATTACTTCTCTAATATTGATCTGAGCTGTCTAGTCCCAAAAAAAAAAAAATATATATATATATATATATAACAGGTTTTGTTAAGACAAACATCCAATGCACAAGAAAATTTCTCCGTTGTATTATACCTCTACACCTCTATAATCCCCTTTTATTTTTCTAATACCGAGTTGACAAATGCTTGAGAGCATATCCTCCACTCCCCTTCTAGTTGGGGGTGTTTGGGAAGAAAGAGAAAAGAAAGATATCACATGACTTGTTGGTGGTGTAAGAGTCTATAAGAGTTTTGCTTTTTTTGGGTTTTTTTGGGGGGGGGGGGGACTATAGGTCAGGTCTCTCTCTCTCTCTCTCTCTTCTCTCTCTCCATATTTATACTCAGTTCTGGTAATGCCAATGAATCATAAGAATGTGACCCCATGAGAGAACACAGAGTAGTTGTTGGAAGATTTTAAAACGCTGAACTGACAAGTTACTACCAAACCATATTGCTTGAATGACTTCCCAATGAAAAAAATAGCTTGATAAGAGGCCTTTTGATCCAACGAACCTGACTTTGGCACAGGGCAGAGTCAGGCCACCCCTCCAAGCCCCCTTATGTTATACTTTACATGAATGAGAGAGAGAGAGAGAGCAAAGTAGGGTTTCAAAAGGAGAACAAGATGCTTCTAATTCTAAAACATCTTCTATTTCTCTTCAGTTCTCTTCAAAATTGATGTAATGCTAATATGGCAGGAATTTCCCCCACCAGCAAACTTGATCCCAACGTATATGGAAACCAGAAAAGTTCAAGCAATTCAAGAAGGGAACGAATACAGAAATTTGTTAACTTCAATTGATAAAGGTTCAAATTACAGCCCTCTATCGTCCAGAGAGATACTTACCTGTGAATAAGCAGATTGAATACAATCCTTGTTGTTTCCCAAAGAATCGAACAACTTGTGAGAATCTGAAAAATAAAATTCATAAATCAAATCCCTAATAGAGAGAGAAACTTACCCAAGTGAGAGGATGAGAATCGCAGGAATAAAAGAGGTGGAGCAGTGAAGGAATCGTTGCTGGAGCCATAAAGGAATGAGGGAAAGAGAAACGAAGGATGAAAGAGGTAGGCGAGGGTTTTGGGGAAGGATTAGCTTTTAAAGATATCTTATATGGAATTTTACCATATTGAACTCAAAATTTATCCGTTGCAACACGTGCATATTAAGGATTCTTAACATTTAGCGCATAAACAGCCGAAAATGGTTTTTAGGGAAAAATCAAAAACTAATTTTAAGTTCTTTTTTATTTGTGTTTTTTCAATTTTTTTGGAATACATTTAACCATCATAAATGATACCAAATACACCAAAAACTGTTTCTGTGAATAAAAATAAAAAAGAAAAATGATACCAAAGAGGGCCTAAACCTTCAGCCTATTTGCCTTCCTCCTTTAAACCTGACCCAACTAAACCTTCTCCACCCAACAGACTCTTGAGTGATCCTGTCCTCTTTGACATCTCACGAGCTCCCCTCGCCATTGACGATGCTACCATGGCTGTCCTGTGAGCTCCTCTCGTGTCTGCTGAAGACCCCTCGCCTGCCCCTCTTGCCACTCCGGCCTTGCGAGCTCCCCTCGCCCCTACTGCTGTCGCCCATGTTGCTGTAGCCCCCCTTGAGTCTCACCACTCCGGCTCCATAAGCTTCTCTTGCCCTGTTGCTATCGCCCCCTCTGGAATGCCTGATTCTCTCGCCTCGAAAGACGATCATCCTGTTGCTGCTACTACAATAAAGTTTGCTATGTGAGCTCCCCTCGCCTTTGCTGCTATCACCCATGCTGCTGTCATCCCTTTTGCCTCTCCGGCTTTGCGAGCTTCTCTCGCCCCTACTGTTGCTCCCTCTGGGCTGTGTGATTCATTCAATAATCAAATCACTCTAGTTTGTCCTTCGGTTACAGTCAATATATAGGAAAGTAAAGACATAGAATTGGGAGCTTAACTGAAATGGAAACTAGCCTTAACTAGGAAACAACCATAAGAAAAGGAAACCAATGCAAGGAAATAGATCCTAACTCCTACATTCAAATCTGGAAAAAAAAAAGCATGAAATAAAATACTAAATAACTACTAATTTTATTTCCAACCCTTGTTAGACTAAAACCCTGGGCTGGACCGGTTCTTCTTGGCCCTTGGCTTCCAAAGCCAGTCATGCTAGTCCAACCAGGTAAGGGCAGTCGTATCTGCATTAACTCTCCTCCTTTGAAAAGTAATCGACTCCGTTGAGTTAGGGAAAGGACCGAGGCGACCGTCTGAAGGAATACGCTGAATGAGGAACGATCCCACCATCTTCTTGAGCTTAATTTCAGGGAGGTCTTTAGCAGGATGAAACTTCATAGTCTTGTTGGCATGCTTGAAAGCATAGGTATTGGTATACCCACAATGTTGTACTTTCTTATCAAACAACCAAGGTTGACCAAGAAGGATATGGTACACCTTCAGAGGGAGGACATCACATTGGACTGTATCCTTAAATCCACCAATAGAATATGTGACCAAACACTTATCTGTGATTTTGAGATTAGTGTTGTTCACCTAAGCAACCCTGTAGGGATTTGGATGTGGCTCTGTCTTCAATCCCAGCTTACGAACAACGTCTTCAGAGACAACATTAGTGCAACTACCTCCCTTAATGACCAAGGTTAACAACTGATCATTGCACTTCACACGAGTCTGGAAAATACTACTGTGGCGCCAATCTTCATTATCCGTGGTTTTCTGAGTGGTCAACACATGACGAATGACATAAAAAGGATGTTGGTCTTCATCACTGAGAGTTTCATTGACTTCACCTGGCGCACGCTCTTCTCTTAAATCAACTGTGTTAGAACCAAGTTGCTTTTCAAGAATATATGGTATAGAAGAATCTTTATCAATAAAGGTAACCAAACGGCTGGGACATTGAACACTGATATGTCCAAATCCATGGCATGAGTAGCACCGAACTATAAATTTTGAAGAATCAGAAGGTTTATCTGAACCACGCTGAGGGGGTGAGTATGGACGAGTAGGCCGTGAAGATGACATTTCAGAAACATGTCAAGGTGGAGAGTACGACCAACTAGGTCATGAAGAGGCCATAGATGTAGCACTAGCCTGTGGTTTGCTAGATGACCTTTTTTGGGTAGGAGGCTGTTGCAGAATGAAACTAGTACCTCGAGGAAAAGTATCTGCAAAATTTCTCCGATTGTATGGGCGTTTCAAACTTTCCTCAACCTGATACGCTACTTGCACGGCGTCTTCCATAGTAGGCAGTCAACTAGATGCAAGGGCAACACTAAGTTGAGGGTGCAAACCATTGCAAAATTGTGCTAGTAATACTTCTTCATCCCACTCAAAATCAGAACGAGTGGCCAAATAATAAAATCTCGCAACATATTCTTCAACAGTTAAATTCTCCTGTTTCAACTATGCAAAACCTGAGATGCATGCGTTGCTTGTAATCAAAAGGTAAGAATCTCTGATTCATGACTTTCATGCATTTCAGCCCAAGTAGTGACTAAACCAATATCTCGGGTTCGGTTATGTTATTGTTGGGCCGTGCATTTCAGTTTGGCTCCTGCAAATAAGATCTTTCGAGCCTTAGTTAACCCGTACCATCTGAAGAATGTATCTAAGCTGTGAATCCAGTCAAGGTACAGTTCTGGATTGTTGTCTCCTTAAAAATCAAGGACATCCAATTTTACTACTCTTTTTGCTCCATCATCATGTCTACCAGTTCCATATGGTGGTGTATGATGTGGTGGTGGTGGTGGTGATACTGACGAATCCTGTGGAGTGGTTCTAAAAGAATCCCTAGATTGAATGAGACTCTTTCCTTTATCTGCTGCCACCAAACGATCAATAGAGACTTGCATGGATCCCATAGAAACTTGCATAGATTCCACCATTGTCTTAAGGAACGTGACCATGGTAGTGAGAACATCAATTTTTGTATCAGTTTCTCCTTTATAAGAGCTTAGCTGTTGAACCACTTCACTATTGGCTACCATGATGATGACAAACAAATAATACTCACAGACAATGGCAAAGTAGTAAATAGATAAAAATTGAAAAAGGAATGGCACAATGGTAAATATATATATTTTTTAGCAGGGATATCAGAATTGTAATTACCTTAAATTCAGCCACAGAAGGGTGTATTAGCCTATCAGGTATGGAGCAGGGGTCTAATTGCAAATAAGGAGAAATATGGTATAAAAGGGATTAAAAGGTAAAGAGAGGGGGCCAAATTGGGAAAATAAGAAAAACTAAGGAAAGAAAAAGAAAAAGGCTGGGATGGGGTTTGGGTTACCGATAAAAGGGGACGTGCTTCTTTCCGGAGATGGAAACCAGCAGCGGGAGTTGGCTCAGATCAAGAGAGAGGCTGGCGATGGCTTCGCAGGTATGTGGTCCTCTCTCTCTCATCTTGACTTCTTTTTTTCTTCTTCTGCTTCTTCTATTCATTCTTATTCGTTCTTCTTCTATCTTCTGTCTTCTTCTCTGTCCTTCTCTATTCGTTTGCTGTGCTGTTCTCTTTTTTTTTTTTTCGTTTTTGTTACTGGAACCTGAAGAGGGGTTCAATCACAGAAACTTGGGAAAGAGAGGAGGGCGGTGAGACAATTGGGGGGATCGATTCTCTGCACAGAATGGCTCTTTTCTTTTTTTCTTTCTTCTTTCTTCTGTCTTCTGTTCTTTCTTCTCGCTTTCTCTTTTTTTTTTTCTTTTTGGGATTCTACTTGCTGTCTCTGATTCTGTTCTTC